>NW_010205218.1:95738-174252 GCF_000695765.1 Mesitornis unicolor | reverse complement strand
GAAAGAGATGGAAAAGATTGCTGGAAGGAACATGCAGAAAGATGGTTTGATGGAGAGAAGAAGCTGCCTGGTGAAAAGAAGAGAAATGAAACCAAAGCAGGGGCAGCATGGCTAGGGTATAACACCGAGTGTGAAGAGACTGAGGGATTAGGATGATAAAAGGGTTGTGAAATATTAAAACTGGATGTAGGAATAACAGCAGACATTTTGAAAGGTCTCTGTTGGAAACCAGATTGAGCTAACCAAGTATAAGCAGCAAAAAGACCAATGAGTGCATTCAGAACGACACCAGTGAAGGAAAATAAAAACAGAAATTATGATCTGAGAGGAGAGATAGAGGTGAAAAATGTGAAAAGACAGAAAAGGTAAATTCTTACCTGTTGAAAATGAGAGGTAACTTTGTGATCTGTAAACTTTTTCATACAGGGAATAGATGCAAAAAAGGGATTAATATAGTTAATGAGTGGAAAATTTCAGTTTAAATCTGTATGTATACATAGATAGACAGATATTCTACCATCAAAAAAAGGGATGAAAACATCCTAGGAAGAAGCTGCTGCCTTTCCAGAACAGCTCTGGTGTGAATAGGACCCATCACTGTTCACCCAAGCACTAAGACAACCAAGCCATTCGATGTGTCAGGGTCTGGTGAGAGAGAAGAGTTGTAAGATGCCAAGATGAGACAAACAGCAAAGTTGACCCTTAATCCAACCCCACACAAAAACATTTTGGAGATTCTTTGCTTTCCAGACTTGTATTTACCAGGCAGAGGTCAAGGCACCGTGCAGTGCAACATAAGCAAGGCAGCACAGAATGGAGAGCAGAAATGCTTGGCATGAGTCTCAGCTATGTTCCCTGATACATAATCTCCCCTTCCATCTCCCATTTCCCTAAAGGAAAGAAGCTAGAAAAAAAAAAGGCATTAAACTATTCCTTTTTAGACACCACCACATCAGATATTTATATATCAGTTATTTCATGGGAAATATTCAGATTTTACACTGCTAGTGTCTCAGTAAGTTCATGTAAGGTACCGAGAGACATTTAATCATTGAGTTTGTCTTTATTAAATAAAGATTATTTAATAGAGTCTGCAAATCTACTAAAATCAGTGTTTCATGATGTAATAAACCACAAGGGAATCTGTGGTTTTTCACGCTAATTAAGCATCGATAGCCCTGGATTTGAAGGTCTTCTTTCACATTGCAAGAGTTTGATTTTTGGCTATGCAGCTAGTGAATAACAGCATTAACACACACGTGCACGCACATCCCTAAGAAAGAACCTCTGCTTCACCAGTAAATCAAATGGGCCAACAGCTATCGCGGTAGAGATCCACACGTTCCCAAATGTCAGTGGTGCCTATATGCTTGAATTTAATTCAAACCTACTCCTAAGAAAAAAAAGAAAGGATGTTAAAGGAGCACTCCTGGATTTAGACAGGATGGTGGTGTACTCGCTGTTGGAGGACAATGGAGACCTTTCTGAGAACTAAGAGAGAAGGTCAAGCACATGTGGCAGGCACGTGCTGATGGCAGAAGATCATCTAGTTGCTTCCAGCGACTGTGATCCCAGCTCTGCCCCCGGCATACGCTCAGAGAAAAGATGAATATGTTTGCTGGCAGCAGATGCAGAGTTCTGAATTACGGGAGTTTGACATGCTGTGACCCCCTGCTGAATAGTAAACTTCGAAACGGGGTCAGGAGTGCTCACTGTGAGGTGACTTTAACACCGCCAATTCCATCTGCATAGCAAGCGTTAAGATTATAATCATTATTTATAACCTCCACAATGCAGCTCACCTGAGGAGCGCAAGTAAAGAAAAGGCTTTGAAAGACAACGATTGCAGCTTATTTACGATGGCTCCATCGGATCACAGCACTCTCCAGACACATGTTAAAGCAGCAGTAAAGGAAGCAAAAGCATTTTTAAAATCTGCCTTTATAACTGCATTGGTGACATGTATTTAAATCATCTGCATGCCATCAAACATGGGGTCCAATTTAAACGTCACCGTGGAAGCTCTTTCTCTTATCCCTTCACAGTCATTTGTCACCTTCCAATTCGTGGCAACGAAAGGTAGTGAACAGAAAATTAGAGAAACAAATAAAAATCTATGTTTTTAAGGTAAAATGCAATGCTGGAAACCTCTAACTGTATTTTTAAAAAAATATCATTCAATAAAAAGGGAGGAAGAAAACAAGACAAAACTACCTTTAAAGGAAAACAATAGACAAAGCAAAAGTCTTTCTCTTTGCTTAAATGCTAGAAATAACAATAAAATGAAATAACCATTACGGTTGATCATTTGGCTGCCAAAGTGGATGTTTACCTTTCCATTTGTTACCATCACTGTTGTGATAAACGCGAATGAGTATGGAGGGAAAAAAATAAGTGGTAGAGCTTTTTTCACACTCTTTAATTCTAAAATCTACAAAGCAGCCTCATTTTCCAGATCAGTGAAATGTGTTCTCTTTTTCTGGCAATCTGACAAAGTGTCTTATATATCCCAATAATAATTTCTAAGTATTCTCAGTTTATGCTACCCCAAATTAAAACATTTCTCTAAAGACTTTTGTCACTCTAATGCTTCTTTTGACCAGTAATCTTATTTTTATCTTAGACAAAATACTATTAGCATAATCCATAAGTAATATAATATGGTCTCCATAGCTGAAGACACTATTAAACCATTATTTCATTTTTACACTGCAGTGTCAACTATGGAACAGCCACACAAACATGGATTATATGATAGCAATGATGAAAGTAATGGTTACCTTCAGCCGCAGGGCCAAATATACAACTCCTAAGGCACAAAACATTGCTCCTGATGCCAGAAGATGACCTTCTGCCTTTTCACCTTTAGGGGGAAAATACTTCAAGTCAAAATAGTTTCAAGATTAGTTGATGGTAGAAAAGAGATTTCTGATTACAGTTATTATAAAATACGTGTATGGTTTGCCTTATCAGAGTGAAAGTTTTGAATTTTTCCCCAAAAAGAACAGCTTCTGCAGTCTTGTGACTGAGATGAGAAGCACTATTCTATAAAAATAATCAAGACTGTAACACGGACCCAGATGTTTTTGGCCCCAAAATGCTTTGACAATATAAATCTCGGGCTTTAATACCAAAAGATGCATCACAAGGACTCAGAGTGTTCTTTCCAAGAGTCTCATCATTTAACACCAAACTCAGGCTTTGAAGGAATCTAGAGTCATAGGTGTACTCACAAAATCTATTAACTTCTGTAAAATTAGTTATGAGCTTGAATTTCAAAGCCTCTCAAACCAGGAGATTCTTTTTCTATGGATATTATCAAGCTTTGGATCAAGATTAATCTGCACACAAAACAAAGCATGCAATTTCACCAACAGAATAAGTCTCAAAGTCCAGTACCTGGAAAAGGGATCTGGGGAATTCCACCTGCCACACAAATCCTGGTGCTGGCATGAAGGCAGAGGCAGGACCATGCACCAGCTTTACATGAGCTTCATCAGTTAAGAAAATGCACCCAACACTTGGGTTTACTGGTATTGTGGTCCTAATGCAGCCATACTTGTTAGCATGGGCCTACAGCTCAATCTACCCAAAGCTGGTTTTCTCAATTTCCAGTCCCCAGGGCTTGGCTGAACGCTGAGAGCATCCATGCCCACTGTCTTAAGTCCCGCTTTGCTTTCCTACCAGAGTAGCTGCTACTTGGAGTCGCTTCTGCAAGAGATGGGTTAAAGAGGCACTGTGTCTCACCCCAGTAATTTCTGCAGAAGTCTACGCAAGTAAATTTGTTAAAACTTTGTTTAATTTAATGTAACTCTCAGGCTTTTAAGTCAAGGACCTGACTTTAAACACTTAAATTAAGAAATCGGTTGCTTAATTTACAATCTCCTAATTGGCACATCTGTCTTTTACCTTTCTTTGCACCAGATAAAGTTTGCTAAAACAGAATAGCAAACAGCACCGGCTGTTAGAATATATCTTTGCACAGCCCATGAATTAAGAAGTCTCACAAGTAACCTGAATGAATATGCAAACACATGGGTTAGCTAAAGAAAATAATTTTAGTCATATATATATTTAGTCTATAGTCAGTTGAGGTGCCTATGAGTGAATTTGGCATTCATGAAAGCAAAAGGTTATTTGGTGTAGATGAAAGAATAATGCGAGTGGGTCCCATTCAGCATTTCCAACAGAGAGGAATGATCTGCTCTGTGAATCCAGCCTCTTGTTCTGTTCTCCACTTATCCACAGGCAGATGGTGATTTTGTTGTATTTATTCACTAATGAAATTATTTGCTGGATAACCTCTGTAAACAATTCCCTCTCAATAGATTGCCAGCAGGAGGCTAGCTCAGGATGTGCTGTACTTGCTCTGGTTCAATGAGAAGCAAAGGCCACCTGGAATCACCATGGCCTCTACTGGGACGAGCAGAAGGCTTAGAAACAGGTTCCCAGTGAAAAAAGCCGTGATTTCAGTTTTAACACTCCTTTTCTAGGAATATTTCTGTAAACCGAGCTTTTTCCCATGAGGATACCTAACAGTCATCCCAATGACCAGAATTAGCCCAGGATCACAAAACACACTCCGAATCCAGCCCTGGTCGCTGCAGGTCTCTTTTCACACCTCTACCCAGACCTGAGGTTTTTGGCTCTTACTTCCTGCAGCAGGCACTCATCTGTACAACAGTCAGTGTGGAGGAAATTTTAAGCAGCCTATGACTGCCTATGCAGTCTTTTAAAATATTTTATCATCCATTAAAATAAGAGCTTTTCAGAGAAAAGTTACATATATCACAGTAAGCTGATGATGCATACAAGCCTACTTCTCCCCATCGTCTGGGTCGTTCAGACTCTCCTCAGCCTCTCTGATGACCCATCTCTCCACAGGTCTCCTGGACCCCAACCTCTTCCTTCTCCTGAGAGAAGCTTTTAGATGCTGGGCATTCCTTTGACCTTCAGGTTCCCAAATTCAGAAAAGCCACAGTTGCTACTTACCACTTACCTGTGTTAAAAGACAGATGCAGGTCCCTGAATATGGAAGGTTATCCATTTTCTGTCAAGCAGATTGATGAATAGATAATATCTGAGAAGCTGTTTAGCTTCATGCTTGAACTCCACTGCAGTTGAGCATCAGTGAGATATTACAAATACTCTAATACTCCAAGATTATCTAAAACAATAAAGTCACAGGGAAATTCGCATCAAGCATCAGAGCTCATATAATAACTGTATCTAACCAGGAAGCCTAAAATATCCTTAAACATATTTACATTTATTATTATTGTATTTTTATTTTGGGGGCTTATTTACCAAACCTAGAAGAGTCTACTGATCACCAGGATTCTTTAAAAACATGCACATCTATTTATAAAAAATATTTTGCTGTTTTATTTCATACTATATAAGTTGCCCAGTGCCTGGCAATGAGTTGTGAGCCTACCCCACTTTTCCAGATATGGATTTCCACCAGGCAGAAATAAAGTATGAAATTACTTTTCCTATTTTATAGACCATGAGAAAAATCACTGATCTAAGGACTTAAATGCTGGCTAACAAAGCAAATGACCATTCAAAGGAGAATTATAGAAGCTTAAAGAATTGCCAATAACACATCAATATCAAAAACACAAGGTGAGCTACCAAGCATGTGAGAGGAAAAAACAACTTTGGGATCCTAAACAGTCTTGGCAGCATCTCCCAAGAGGACAAAACAATATATTCCAGTGACTCTGAAAAGGGCATTGGGATTTCTTAAAGCCTGAAATCATCATCTGTACACAACTGCAGAAACACCAGATAAAGCCAGGAGCTGAGGCTCAGGAGATGCTTGTTGAGCTTTAAAGTAATGTAGAGAGATGCTGAGCTGCTACTTTCCAGTGTAGAGCAGGGTAAGAACTGAACTAGTTGAATTAGTGAAAATCCAAGGTTTTGCAGCTCAGCATTGCCTAAGTATGCATGCTAAGAGTAGGAAAGACCAAGTTACCTCTCTTGGAAGGCTGAGTTTGGGACAGTGAAGGCCTGGACATCTGTGGAGACCCACCAGGATGTTCTCATGACTGAGCTGTGCAGTGACTTTTTGAAAATAGCTCATTGTTAACCAGAGGTTGCTCATGCCTGATGTAGCAAGCCGCATAGGAAGCTGCCATGTATTTACGGAAGGAGGACTTACAAGCTGAAGTCTTTTCTCATTTGGATGCTAGAGTGAAGTGTACAAAGGCAGGAATTCACACTGCCCTGTTTGAGATGACTAACTAGTTTAATTCAACTCTCTCTGTAATTAAAGGAGAAACTGAGCCTGCTCTGAAGCAGCATTTCAAACAGGAACCTAATTTAGCTGCTCTAAGTCACACTGAAGGAGCTCTCTCTGCTCCCCATTGATTATAGAGGGAAGTAGAGGAGATCAGGTAGCTAACTTAATTGATTAAATTAGATGTCTGAAGTTGCTGGGTACAAATTCCCTGCAAAGTGCCCTAGAACAGAAAGATTAGCACAATTTCCAGGGCTGTGTAGAAGACCTTGAACTGAATCCAACACAAATTGCACTATCTTTACAACTGCTGCTGGTTTTTGGTAGCTGATGCTGCTAACAGTTCACTGCACAGAATATTGTTCAAGTGCTGTAGAATGTCTTAGCATTAAAGCAAAACGAAAAGTCAGAATTAACACTGAAATCCTGCATACGAGAGTTTTTCCTGGTGGTACTAGAATTCAAATCAGAGCACGGGTGTGACAGAGCAGCATCGCGGATGTGCTGAAAAGAACTTCTCGTGGAAAGTAGGTGTTTGAAATGGAAAATTTGGACTTTAGAAAAAAAGCTTACAACAATGTTGGAGGATGAATTCCTCTTTATAAGATAAAAGACCTTGTGAAACAAAGAGTAAATAAATACAATTCAAAACAAAAATAATGTGCGTAATGATTAAGCTTTCAACTTCTACTGCAATCTGACAACCGATCTGACAAGTTAACCCAGGGGTTGGAAAACAAACAAAAAATATCTTTGTTTTCTATAAAAGAAGTGGGGAAAACATAATTTTGAAATCACTGAAAAGTTTCCTATTGACTTCAGTGAGACTGGCTCATGAACAATCTTTGGGTAAGAAGTTATTGAGGTAGCTGCATGGTCATAATGTTTCCTTCAGAAAAAAATAAAATGGAAAGATATTTTCTTCCATCAGTAGATGCCACATAACAGTTTCACTCTTCCTTCTACAACACTTTGATGTAACTGCTGCTTAGAAAAAGAGTCTGTCCTGGGTTCAGCTTGATGTGTTCCCACAGAGAAAGATCCTGAATTTAGATGTATTTGGGGACATGCACCCACCCACATTAGCAGAGACTCTTTATACCTCCTGGTTTAGCTGTTTGGGTTAATTGAGCTCCCTTGGCTCTGCAGAGACACTGTGCCCTAGAAAAGCTCTCCCAAGACAGCCTTCTTTCACAGCTCTTCTCATCTTCTTGTTCCATCCCTGTAGAGCCATAGCTTGCAGAGGCCTATTTCACAAAACATCCCTCAGCTGACTGCTGCGGCCACCACGTTGTCCCTGTTCACTGGAGCAAAAGCATTTTCCTACCATCTCCCAGTCCTCCAAGTCCTGTTACTGGAAATGAAGTTTCGATGTCTAAGGCACTGGAGCAGTTGCTCCTGCCTGTGGAAGACGGAAGCACTAAACTGTTAAATTAACAGCTGCGAACAGCTCATGAAATTGGGATAAAAGCAAATGAATGTGACTCTAAATCATCCCTTCTAAGCAAAGCAGGCCCCCAAGCAGCCCAGGGCAGAATCACCAGTGCTCAGGGCACAAAAGCAATCAGCCTGGCAAACCCTGGCCGGGACCAAAATTCCACGTACCAATCCAACCTCTGCCTCTGAGACCAATCAGTTTGGATAAAAACACTTATAGAGAGAAAAATAATCTTGCGACTGATGGAGAAACCTTAAAAAAACATTGTGAAACTGAGATTTTTTAAGCCCCCACATTGCTGCTCAGCTGGGGGTATTTTTTTCTGGACTGTTTCACCCATCCCTATGTGATGATATAAAAGTCAGCGCTTCATTGAACTTTCTAATAGCCGGGACATATTTCCTTCGCAACTCCAATGCTCTCTCTCGCTATGAGCTTTCTCCTAAGCAGCATGACACAACATATTGTAAAGGGAAAATGATAATTAGAAGGAACATTCGAGCAGAAGAACTTGTCTGGAAAAATGCTTTAGTTAAATGAAGCGATAAAGATTGTTTTTAACTTAATCTGTTAAACACACACACTCGCATGCACACATGCAGATCTATCCCTGTACAAGGATGTCTGCTCACTGCAGACTTGCCATCCATAGATGGAGGACAAACCTAGAAGAGGAGGAGAAGTGACTTCTTGTTTTAATTTTATGGAGGTTAAACGGAGGTGCAGAGAAATTAAAGGCACATCAAATACCTCTGCTCAGGAGTGAAGTGCTGCAGGAGGCACTTGTGTGACCCAGCTCTGTCTCACACAGCAGATGTGCTGCCTGCTACTTCCAGCAGCTCTGGAATCTCTGCACATTGCACATCTGCACATGCGACCATGTCCCACAGCCCCAGGGGAAATCTGCATCTCCACTGGGAACTGAATTCCCTATGGATGCCAGAACGTTGCCTTCATCACAAAGCCATCCTTCTCAAGGGCTACCGTTAAAATCATTGGTATTTCCAGAAAAACATGTATTAGGAAAGGGCAATAAAGACATATCTGATATACATTCTATGATTCTATGAATTGCAAATACTGGAGAGATAAATAAATAGAAAATGTTTTAAGAGAAAACAAAAAATCTATTGCCCTGACAGTCAACTTCTCTCTGAGTGTATGGCTAGTGGGGAAATGGTGGAAGATAATAGCAATCAGAAACATCTTTAATTAAAAAAATATCCCCAACCATTATAACTTTTTTCTGCAACACATTGTGAACACGCCTAGATAGGGAATAAGGTTTTGCTTAAATTCATATCGATATATACATCTCCCTTCCAGACAACACCAGGGACTTAATGATCCTTAGGTCCAACCATAGCAGTCCTTACATAGCACAGATATGTATTTGCTGTTTGATAAGCATGAAAAATCACCTCAGACTCCTCCTTCCTTCCTGCTATCCCCACTGCATTCTGCATTCCCTGTGTGATGACAGCTGAGCAGCATTCACAGAGCGGCTGCCCCCTGTATTATTATACTCATGGCACAGCCTCATGCAGGAAAAGCACTCGCTTTCTGTTGCTCTCTTGCAAACTACAGCAGAGTCATAGGGCCAAGTTGCTCCTCAAGAACCAAATCCTGGCATTTGGACAAGCTTCTTGAAAGAAAGTCTAAAACTTCTCGGTGCTGAAAATCATCTCTGTTCAAGAGCTGCTGTTAATTAATCAGCTGTATTTTTGTAACCAGACCACTGCTGCACCAATATCTCCTCCACTCAGAAATGTTTTGCTTTCACATAAAAGAGGGAATGTAATTTTTTTTGGACCAGATTAACTTGGATGTGGAGATGATGAGCATGGAAATCCATTTCTGGAAGAATAAATACTGATTTTCCTTTTGGAAAGGTGCACTCTTCCAACAGTGATGGATCTTTAACAAGACGCCGTCCCAAGTGAAAGGAGGTGGCACAGTGAAGCAAAGGAGCCAAAATTGTTTAATAGATATGGTTTGTCAGGTAAATCTCCATCCCATAAATGTTCTGAAATGATCAAGATTGTTCCCTGTGCAGAGATTTAAGAGATAATGAACTGCCAAGTAGTGAATGACCATGAGTACTGAAGAAAGCAAGCAGTGCTGCAATTGCAAAGGGACTACGTGGGAGAGGGAGTTTTCCTACTGCTTGTAGCTCTGCCTAAGCCTGCAAGCACAGTGCAAAACAAGATCAATGCATGAACATACGTACTTTCCAGAAAAGAGATTATTTTTTCCTCTTTTCTGCATTAATGTAAGATTTCTTTTCTGGTAACCTTCTACTTTTCTCTTTCAGCCCTTGGTTTTCTTTCGTCTTCAAACACAGAGAGAAAAGAATTTGAAAGCAGAGTGGGATTTCAGCTCTTTGCTGGGAGGCACAGGGCAGTGCAGCGCAGCTCATTTCTGCTCAGGCTCCTTTCAATAGCGCTGTGAAGTCAGGCTGGGACAGGACAGCTGTGAGTCAGTGTTACAACCACCTTCTCTCACACTGTTATTCAAAAATCTTTCAGAGTAACAGGAGAATTGCCAGCATGGATAAGAATTGGTGACCATTTCACTTAGTGAGTTATCTCAGGAAGCGATCAAACAAGAAACTTCACGGGAAAATACAAAAATCTGCCACCCAGGAAAATAACTTAACAAACCCCTAGTGTAATAGAAAATAAGTCCAAAGAAGAGCCATGAATTGCTTAATACATTCAGAAGTTTCCCTCATGATTAACTGATACAATTTTGGATACTTTAATGGTCCTCTTTGAATCTAGCTAAAAATCATGTGCTTCTATACAGGAAATGAAATTATTCTGGCAGTCCTGGCCAAGACTCACCCTCTGCATTCTCCCACCCATTGCTCAGATAAATTGCCTTGTCCAAGAAGATGTTAGAGAGTGGGTATTGTTCACTTATCATAAAGTCGGTCTACAAATCTTCTCTTCATGACTGTGTAAATCTTGCTTCATTCCACCCTGGAAAAGAAACCAATTCCTTGTGGCCAAATGAGAAGACAAGAGGGTAATCCAACAGTGCGACGATGGACCCTCGTTAATTAATCAGTCTTTCTGGATGGAAATACTAGAGGCGATCCTGCATTAGGTGCAAGGGAGTCATGGGAGGTAAAATTCTCCATCTGAATCCCTATAGCAGACTATCAGCACAAATGATACATTTCTCCTTGTTGCATTTTATGTTTCCAGTAAATTTTGTGCAGGTGGAAAGTGCCATCTTCATAGCCCTGGAGACCCAGACGCTGTTGTAGAGGTTATTTCTTTTCCTGACACTACCTATAAACAAGTATGTTTCTTTTTTTCTTTTTTTTTTTTCCCTAGTCTTTTAAGAGCTCTCCCATCACAATGGTGTCCAAATTCACTCTTTCTGCAGGCAAAACATGTTCATATATGACAAGGAGAAATACTGCCACTGCTCAGTGTCGAACTCCCAGTACCTTTAGTCATGCCGTAATTTCAGTTGTGCTCTGAGTGCAAACACTTTTTGATTGTAGCAGAACATTAATAGCAGAGTTAAAAATTAAATACCTCTTTACAAATGGAGAATTTGAGAGCTGCAGGTTGGTTGATCTTGGTATTGAAATGAGCTTCCTTGCCTTTCCAATGTAAGTACCTGTTCCTAAGGAAAAAGGATAACTTTTTGGTCAATTCAGACCCACTCAGATCTTAAACACTCAGCTCATGCATAGTCTGTTCGTGGAGCTCCTTGCCACAGGATGCTCTTGAAGCACAAGGAAATTGTGCTATTTTGCAATGTTTTAGTGTGAAACAAGTCAAATTTGTTCTTTACATGCAGTGTTTGCTCTCATCATGTTTGAATCTAAAAATCAAAATTATTTTTTATGTCCCTGTGAATCCTCTAATATAACAATCAAATTGACTCTTGAAATTTTTCGACTTCTGGATTTGCAACTGGCTTTTGGCATCCTGATGGTTTCATGTGGCAGGAAAACATCCAGGAACATGGCAAAAATGCTGGTAGCAGAGAGTCAGAGCTCTGGCTTTATTCACACACCTATATTTTATTTTCTCTACTGTATTTCTACCTGATTATGCTTTTGCATTTGCAAATCCCTGCAACGCATTTCAGAACTACAAAGCAGCCATTTGTTCTTTGTTTTTCTGTTCTTGTACTTTAACTGCTGATATCAGCATCTCATTCTTGAGGGCTCAGAAGACTCCATACATGAACATTTTTCTAGAAGAATCTATTATGGGAGGTGCTGTGACAGCACCCAGCACCAACACTGCACAGCCCTCATTTTTAAGGAGCATGTATCAGCCAGGCCAAGTAAAACACAGTTCTGAAAATACTTCTACCAGGTTGCCTCTGAAGGCTGAGAAAGTCCATTTTCTGCATCAATGACAAGAAGACAGGGCACAGAGTGGTTGCTGACTTTAACAGGAGCAGGACAGGCTGCAGCTTAAAAGGAATCTGCTCCAGATGACCAGTCTGAGCTCGTGATTTATCATTACTCTCAGAACACCAGTGCTGTAGTAGATACTACTTTTGGGTGAAAGCCTATATGGGCTGTCAGAGACTTGTTGCTTGTGCACTTTCTCTCCCACAGTAGTAATAAATGCTCTGACACCTTCTACCCAGGGATATTACTGCCACAGCCATGAAGAACCATCAAATTAAATTTTCCAACCAAGGCAAGTTTACTCCAGTCCTATTTTACAGATTTACTCAACGACAGTTAAGGAACTTCAGACCCTCAGCATATTGTTAGATTTTACTTCTGGGTAAAAAGTTAAAAATAAAATACAAGTTCAGTGACTGCTCTCCTTGCAAAACATGTGTCACCTATAAATATCCATCACATATGGTTAAGTGCTACAGATCTCTTATTTACACTTTGTCTGCAGGTGGCAAACTAAACCGAGGAAATAAATGTACTGTAACAGAAAAGTTAAATTTTAAAGAAAGATTAAAAGTTAAATAAACATTTTCACATCAAAGGAACTTTGACTTTACTACCATCGTCTCCACCAGGGCACCATACAGAAAATCTTCTAAAGGACTTCAGCCCATGCCATGAAGATCCTATTCAGCTGACTATAAAATACCATCCTCCCATTCTAGATCCCTTTTCCCCTGCTTTTACCTCCATGATGCCAGTGCAAGTAACCAAATCACTGTTGTTATTTCTGTCAGGGAGTCCTGGCTGCTCCTTCTTCTTCTTCCTACTTCTTGAAAGCCAGGAATGGCAGACACAAAACCTACTTGAGTTAAATCAAGATGTGTTTTCCTGAGGACATTGCTCATTTTTAAATTTAAAGGATGGTGACTAATCTCTTTTATTCTTTCTCTTTTATTAAGGAAATAATTGTCTGTACTGGACAACTGATAGAAGTACAATACAGAAAAGAGTAAGTAGGTATGTGAATAAATAGGATGACTCAACATCGCTTTTGTTAAGTCAAATTGTGATCAGAAATCTCTGGGAGTTTTTTGAAGGTGTTTATGAGCTCCTAAATAAAAAGGATTGGTCAACACAGCATAGCTGGATTTTCAAAAGGCTTTCATTAAATTTCCTCACTAGGGGTCTTAAAGAAGTGAGGCCACCATGGGATAAAACAACTGATCATTTTGTAGATTAACTGTTGGTTATAAACTACGAAACAAAGGGTAAGGTTGTTTTTTACTGGTTTCCAGCAAGGTCTTAAAAGGATGTCTGCTAGAACTTGTTTTGTTCAACAGTTCTACATAACGGATGAACACCAACATGACAAATTACTGAGGGTAGAAAATTATTTGCAATAGCCAAACTTGAAGTTTATTTCAAAGAATTGTAAAAAGCTCCCATGACACATAAAAATGGTAGAAGAAATTCAGTGGGAGGGAATTTATGACTGGAGAGGTTATAGGAGCCTGGACTAGGTTAACTAGTTGGTGATTACTTAATGATGGTGGATGAAGAAGTGTAAAAGACAAGAGAAACCTATGAAATTATCAGTTGTGTAGAGAAGCTGAACATGGGTATTTTATAGCCATTTATACCTCATATTGCATTCATTATGCCTTTATTATACCTTCCACATAACTTGTTTTATACCAGAATTGTATTAATCTGTTTGCAGCAATGTAACTTAACACTATATAGAAAATGGTCAAGTTTAATGTAAGATTGTCTATCGATCTATAAAAACAAGTTTCTCTCATTTTAAGAGAGCTGTTGGTGCAAGCTAACTGGTTGTTCTCAGCTGAAAGGATGACACTGGGGTAGGGTCAAACCTACAGGGTTGGAAACTGAGGAAGGTTATCAACAGAGGCACATGGGAGCTAAAATCAAGATGAAAAAGAGAGACGCACCATGACCATGAGTCTCAAATTTGCCCTCTTTCAGTTCCAGCTCTTCCTTTCCTGATACTCTAAGAGGATTAGGAGGTTTTTGGAAGGTGCTTGGCTGTGAAGAGCATCCAGAAAACATTCTGCTCTTGCCCCTATTCAAAGACTACTGAAGTCAAAGGGGCTCTCTTCTGTTGCATTTTGAGTTTAGTTTTATTTTAATTCCCAGAAAAGATTATTCATGGCAGATAAATGCTGGGGAAGCAGTGTTATGCTGTCTTTCTCAGCCATTAATTGCAGATCCAAATCAGCTGCCCCAATACCAAAGTCAAGAACGGTTTGCCACTTTCTGAGCCTGGGTTAGTTCTTGCACTCTATCTGCTTACAGAGTCGTGGCACCCTCCTCCCCATCACCCCTTCAGCGCTGCTAAACTGATCAAACCTGGACCCTTTCTTCAAAGCTTCTATATACTTCTGATATCTGCTGAAAACCACTCCCCTGATAGTTGTCACTTGTACATGATTAATGAACAGAGATAGCATCTTTTTGTGTGCTAGCTATCAGCTCCATCCCGTAAGGGGCTGCTTTTTCAGAGTTACTTTGGAGTGTGTGGGTTGCGTTGTCACATTGCTTGGGTAATGAAAGGGTATAGAAAACAGCCTGAGACCTGGTACTGGAGACATGTAATTATTTCTGATATCAATAGAGCTTGTAAGGGGGTTTTTTTTATTATTATTATTTGTGCTATGACAAATGTATCTGAATGTTTACCTTTTAGCCTTATTCCATATTTAAAAAGATGGATGCATTAGCAGGGTTTCTAAGGGGAAAAGAGTTTAATAGAGTTTTTAGTCCCCTTTGCTGCTATGTGAACCTTTCTGCAAGCAGGAGCCAGAGATGCCTGCAGCTTGCCTGAGTGACTGTTTCCATCCTGTATTTTTTACCACTGCTTAATATCATATCACAAACACATCATGGCACAACGCTATGTGGTGATACGGCTGCTTTCATGCAGTAGATTCAGTTCCATGTTAATTGCTAACACCAGGAGTTGTTACACACAAGGTAACAGTGTTGATCTACAAACATACGTTAAGAATTATAGCAATTTCTACAGTACAGAGAATACTGCTTTGAATATCTACTTAGAGGGAAGAGCGTTAAGCAAAGCTTTAAGCTTCATCCCTGCATCCCCACAAGCCTAACCAGCATTCATCATGGATTGCAAGGTTCACATCACAACTTTTGCAGAAAGCTGTAACCATCAATCAGCTGATGCTTCATGCAGCACCAGGTCCAAGGATGAACCTGTGACTTTCCTTTTCCTTTATGAATCTCCTGTATCTGGAGACAGACCAAAGGTTTTAAACATACAAAACCACCTAGCCACAATTACCAAAACACAGCCTGATTTCAGGTGCCCTCCAGTAACAAGTACTGCTTTGTTCAACCAAGGATTCAGTGCATTTGCAACATCTAGAGGTGAGGGGATATTTTGGGTGCCTCATTTCAAACTTATAAGACTTAAAAACACAATTCAAAACTCCATTACAGTTCCAGCGTAAATTTCTCACCACCCCTTCCTGTCCCCATAACACACTCAGGTGAATTATTGGTTAAGTGACTTCAATCAGATAAAATACTAAGTCTGGATAAGTTCACACACTTTTACTCATTTGTTTTTAGAACAACTATCCTCTTTTTTTTTATTTCTTCTTAGGAAGAAACTTGACATACCTGGTGCCAGGAAATTTCCAGGACGTGATTCCACTATTAAAAAATCCACAGAGTATCTGGGAGAAACATTGTATATTTTTGCCTTCAGCCATCACTTGAATTAAAATGTCCTTATGGCACTTATCACTGTACTTTAATAGTGTACCTGTAATTTGTCACTAGTTTTGTGTTGGATTCCAGTTACACATTTGGTTATGTGCAACTACGTTGAAAAAAGAGTGTGTTGAAAGGAAAGCAATAACATATATAAACTGAAGATGGATTGTGAACGCACGCTCTGTATTTAATTCACAGAAAAATACACCAGAGCAAAGATCTGAGCACTCACTTTTTGTCACCAGAAAGCAGAGGCTGCTGTAGACACTGTCTGGTTGGGAGCAAAGTGGGAAGAAGGCCTCAGAGTTGAGAAAAAAGCAGATTGCGTGACTAAACTACGGTGAAAATGAGCTGTGATCCATCGGGAGAGAGAGTCTGGCACTTGCCTCACCTTCATCCGTGCTGTTTCCTCTCCTGCTGCTTGAAGATAGCCAAGAGCTTCCTTTTTAATCAAGGACCATTGGAAAGTACCAGCGGGCTCCCACTCACAACGCATTGATTGGCTTCCAACCGCAGTGACAATTGCATCCTGTAATCAAAATAGCAATCATTAATGGCACAATTATTCCCCCCCTCCACACGCACGCATGCACTCTTGTATCACTGAGTAATGACTCAGAAATGCAGACTACAAACAATGTAAAATGTATGCCTGGCTCTGGGAAAGGTGCCTCTCCCCAGCTGCGCACCAGGAGCCAGGTTTTTCACATGCTCCGGGGAAGCAGATGTTGATGGCAGAGGCTGATTGCAAATCGACTGGCAACTCCAAAGAAATTGAGATGGGAAACCAAGTTGATGCAATTGTCATTTTTTCACAGTGCCCCCCTCCTTATTCCTGTTTCTTGAGAATCCTTCATCAGATTTTATCTGAGCCATCAGCATTCGGCTGGGGATGGCCTTCCAGAGGGTTTCCTTCCCCATCACTGTGCCCTGTGGCCATGGGGATAGTAATACTTGTGGGATGTCTGATCTTCTGACTGGTATGAACACGGAGCTGGGGCAGCTTATTCTGAAGCCCCCTAACCACGCTGCCAGCTTTTCCTTTCCTTTTTCCTTCCTCAATGGCTTTCAGCTCCCTTTCTGATGTCTACTTCCTGCACAGGCTCTGCTCTCTCTGCACCCAGCACAGGGACAGGGGCTCCTCTCTCACTCCAGGCCTTGCGCTGTTCTTTGGACATCTGCCACCAGTGGCTCAGAACTCCACTTCTTTTGCATAACTGCCTTTTCCCTTTCTTTTGAGTGTGAAATAAATCTCCACAGAAATACAACTCGATGAAAGATGAATTCTTTTAACCTTAACACTTGCAAACTAGAAGAAAGATATAGGTGCTAAAGAATTAACTAAATGCCATCTTCAAACTCTATTTCTTGTTAGAGCTGGGTGGACAATGGACTTCACAGTTTGCTCTAAAGGCAGAAGAAAAAAAAGTTACATGAAATCTGTGTGCACTTTACACTGAGTTGTGTGTGATGAAATAAAAATGAAAATTTTTTTTTACCAGACAATATCTAGTATTCCTTTAGAAATTTGCTTTCATTTTACTCCCTAGTTAGTCTACTTTAAAAAAATATTCACAAAGAATGTTAATTTTTAAGGGTTGCTATTTCAAAACAGAGAGGTTGCAAAGTTGCATTCTGAAATGTCAAAAAAGAAAAGTAATGATAGTCTCAAAATCCACATCTCTACTTTCTTCCTCCCCTCCAAACATATGTACTGAGTTGAAGCCTATTTTGTTCATAAACTTCATTGCTCTAATGTTCAGCTTGTTTTTTTCAGATTTACTCATCGTAAGCAGCCATCCATTCCTCATACTTGTACTATTTTTTCACCCTTTATAAATAGGTGTGGTACCTTTGGTGCGAGTGTGAGACTTGCTGACTGGATGAGCTTTTGACAGACCTCCTTGCTGCCGTGCCATTAAGTTGGAGTCGGGACCTACGGATGTAACAGATAGCCAAAGCTTTCTGTACAACCTGTAGGTAACTATAGCCTGAATCTATAGGCATGGTTGGCTGCAACATTTTATCAGCACTAAACTTCGCATATACTTTTATAGAACAAAAAAGGAAAGAATACATCTTTAATTTCCATTTCTGGGAAATAATGAAACAGGTCCCAGACTTGGAGTGAGATGGAGAGTTCATGAAATGTTACTCATAAATAAACCTCTGGACAATAAAAACATGAATTCTGCTTACTTTTCTGTGATACATCTTCTAGAAATTTTCTCATGGCATCCTGTGTTGATTCTTTCTTTCTCTTCTCACCTGACTTCCAGGTGTCTACAGGTGAAGAAGACTTTTCTACAAAGCAATCAGCATGAGATAAAAACACAAGCCACTCACATTGGGAAAACTATTTCCTTGTCAGCCTGCATCATACTGACTTACTAGCAAACCATTAGGAATAAGCAAATCTCAAGAATTTGGAATTTAATTCTGTTCATTCCAGATAAATATTTAAATGTGTTTGTCTTTATTACATTTCTCTGGGCTTACTCGAATATATTTGGCCTGGAAATCAGACTGAGGATTTAGGAGTCTGAATCAGCTTTACAGAGCCCACAAACTAAATGCAGAATAAATTGGTGATGCCTAGTGATTGTACTGAGTAGCTCAGCAAGGCATGATATTTAAAAAACCATCAGACTGGATTTAGGACCTACAGTGGAAGGAAGTAGAAAAGTAGAGTGAGCTTGTTTGTACCAACAGGAACTGCACAGACACTCATTGAGTCCATTTTCCTCAAGGCTCACTTGCATCTCATGGTCATTCAAAGCCAGGTTCAGAGTTGCTTCTGTTGCCAGGAGAGTCAAAGCACAGTGAGAACCACACCCCCGGTTCACCCATGCCTGAACAACAGCGAGGCTGGTGCTTTTCTTGGGACCTGCACCTTCACAGTCTCTCTCTAAATAATCCTTCTTGATGAGTGCTTCTGCTTCCAAGTGAGATCAAGTGCAGGAAAACCTAAACCAACTTTGCAAACCTCAGTAAATAGTTCAGGACAGTTTTAAGAGTCTCTTTTTTTAGAGCTTGTTCAGCTGTCTCTAGAGCCCTGTAGCAGAAATGAGAACCTAAGGTTTAGGAAGAGAAAAAGTCCCTCCCTGCTTGATTCGACTAATAAGTGCATTTATTTCCAGGCACACACACTTTTTATTGTTAACAGCTAGTTCTGACCTGTACCAGGGACTTCAGCCAAGGATGGCTATCAACCAGGGCACGCACCAACTCTTGAAGAGCGTAACAGCTCCCTAAGCCACAATTTTCCAGCAGCTGGACTGCTGGAAAGAAGGCCAAGATCTTCACAAAAGCAAATAGTGCCTTGCAAAGACTTTGCCTTGAGGGGAAACTTCCACTGCTACAAGCCACTCCAGCCACTGGGTTCAAGGCAATTCCCAGTGCAGGGTTAGAAAAAAAATTGGCTGGCTTGTCTAATACATGAACAGACACAAAAGCACAAACATGTGCTGCACCGCCTTTTCTTAAAGTGCATTATTATTAACTGGAAATAGCAGCCAGATCCATCATGTTCAGCATGCCCCACATCACCGCTTCACTAAACACCACAGATTATTTCCCTGTAATTGCCTTCCTGAGCTGTCTAGCAGCCTCGATTCATTTCCATTAATGCTCGGGAGGATGAGATCATTTAATATTTCCCTATCCTCACTTTGTTTTTTCCCTTGTTTTTGTAAATTTGGCAATTATGTGCTCACTGCCATCTCCTCTCAGTCACAAAAGTTGAAGTTTAGCACTTGGTACTGCAGTGGAGCAGCTGAAACAAGAGTGAAATAACGACTAATTTTCACCATGTGTGTTTTCCCCCTTAACTTGAGAGGGAAATAAGTTTGTGGCCTGCAAAATCAACTGTTACATCCCTTCGCTTTGCACAGAGCAACTTGATTGGGAGGCCAAGAGGAGTGAAATAACATGCAGAAGAAAGCCTTGTAGCCTGGTATCATCCAAGAACCAACATCAAATTTGTAAGCCGCCTGCTGATTTTTTTTGCCTTTAGTAGCTGCAGAGTGTTAATTAAAAATGTTCTGGATGTAGATTAAGTTTCTGCACTCGGAAGTTATCATCAATGCCTCACCTGCCTTGAAATGAGAACTGCGTATTTTTTGATAAATGGATTGCATGCTTTGCCAAGTTTCACTCAGTGCTTGCATCTTCCTTCGCAGGATTTTTTCCTTAGCGAAGTCTGTGCTGTCTCCTGTGCTGCAACTGTACACAGAGAGCGTGGTCCTTCTCCAGCTGTGAGACAGTGCCCACCTGCTCATATCATCAGAAATGCTCAGATGGGTTAGGATGATAAAGGATTTGATGTCAGGATCATCTCCTCATAAGAAAATAGATACTAAGTGAGCAATCCTTCCCTCAGACATGTACAAATCCTTGAACTTCTGCCAGTCTGGAAGAATTACTGATCTCCCTATTACAGTTGCGATGCTGGCTTTGTCTCACTGATGCTCTACTTTTGAGAATAAGATCCAAAATGCCATGTTGCCATTTCTGTTCCTTTCCCTAATTTTCTGCACATGAGATTTTTAATTCTGATTCTTTTTTCCTTCTGATAACTGGTAATCTCATAAAGGAGATATCAGATGTTTCAGATCTCTCCTGTTCTGGCAATTACTACACTTTGATGCAGCAATCTTTTGATGTTGCTGCAACCTCATTTCTCCATTCCTCATTTAATTCCCTGTGCCATTGCTGCCAGGGTCTGACCTGATCTGACCCTGTGCTTCCCAAAACCAGCAACTGCCAGACAGGAGCCCAGAAGGGTTTGCATGGGGATTTCATTCTCATTCCCTTGCTCAGCTGTGGAAGTGCCAGGTAAAACTTGGACCCGTGCAGCCAGGGCTCATCTAAGCTCTGCTACCACTAGGTGCCAGCTGATCAGATCAAGAAGTAAAAATCCTCTTAAAAAGCCTGCTGTGGCAGTTTGGAGACCTTTATATAATTCAGAGGATTGCAGTTAGTGCAGAAATGCATGTTCCATGTTGACAGCTCCATGGGGACGTGAACAGCAAAAATTTATACACCATTGATATATAAAACGGCACAGAACAGGAAATATGATTAACAAGAAGGACAACTCGTAGAGCAGAGGGACCCTGCGTTATCTTTCCAGTCTTGATCTCCTAAAGCAGCTCTGGGGTTTTTTTGCAGTGTTCCTGTTTTTACCGGTGTATTTTTTACACCACCTCTATCCCCAGCTTTGAGTGTGCTGGGCCCTGGGCTCCCGCTCTTCAGCTCTGCTGGGACACAGAGGTTGTGAGCATCACCTGGGGACCCTACCCCCTCGCTGCCTGCAAGGAAAAGCAGGTAAAATGGGAAACACAGGGTGTTCCTGGGCTCTACAAAGGATTATGCACTATTTGCCTCCAAAAATAATTAATACAAATAAATGGCCTAACACAGACTTATGCAACGCTTGGCCAGCTCCTAATTTTGACTTCAGTGGCGTATAATGATTAACATCAGCTGGATGTCTGTCACTATGTAAATATATTAGGATCTGACAGAACTACCAGTTTGCCAGTGGTTAAAATACTGTGGGAATGAGGAGGAATTCAGGTATAATAGAAATAAAACGTTTAACTAAACTGCTTTAAACCGCCTTGGAGCCTCCAGAAAGAAAAGCCACCCTCCAAGGACATGGTTGCTTGTAATTTGGGGTGCATCTGAGTGAAGCATCCATGAGATCTCCTTGGGGTCAGATCACTAACAACAGTGTGAGAGATTTATTTAATCCAGGTCTTTATCAAGGAGTTAGGGGCTACTTGTCCGACCAACAAAGCTATTCTGTCTGTCCTTCCCCACGGCTCGTGAAATTCTGGGATTTGCTCCTACAGTCATCTCCTTGCAGCCCTCTGCTGCCTCCGGCCCAAGGCTCCTACAGGACCAAGTGTCCCAGACTTTGTGTCAGTCTGACTTATCTAAAGGCTAACAAGAAGGACGCATTTCCACTGCATAAAAATTTTATTTAATTTTTTAAGGCAATCAATAAGCCCCTGATTATAATGTTCCCTTCCTTGCCCTTGTTCAGATCTGTGTCAGACTGGTAATGTCATTGAGTGGGACATATAAAAGTTTTACTGGTCCTTCAGGGCTATTATGCCAAATGAGGAATTGCTACATATCACCCACAAACAGCTGCTAATGTTTAATTTTTTACGTAAAATGCTCTGGAAATAAAGATGCAATGCACTCAACAGCTGTTATTGCTCTGTTTTGCTTGTGCACTGGCTGCAGTGTGGAGGGCAATGCTAGATTGAACACAGCAGCATAGGGTGAGGTCTCAGCTAAACCCCTGTTCCTATCAGCTCCAGATGCTGGGCTTTCACAGAGTCCTGGAGCTTGAGCTCCCATTGCAGAGAAATTTCAAACTTAAATCTGCTGTCAAAAAAGAAGAAAAAAAAAAATCACTTCCGAGCAGGGAATGGTTTTTTCCCTTCTTTGTTTCTGCACATCAGAAAGAGATGGATTTTGTTCCCCATATCATAGGAAGGCAAACTTTTTTTTCTGCTTACCTGCATGATGTTTGGTTTCCTCTGATATCACTTCACAGCTTTCAATGTGGGGACCAACAACTGAATGAAACTGGGGGTTGCCAGCAGGCTCCAGGCATAATGAGCTTTCACCTATTTCTCTAGCAGTACATATGAAATCAAACCATCAAAAAGACTAGAAGCAAACTACAGGTCTCAAGAGACTGGGGAAAGTGGAATTAGTCACCCTGTGAAATACAGACGCCATAGCAAATGAGAATAGATGGGCTTTGATGTCAGGAGGAGAAGCTGGCAGTTGAGCTCGAACTCTGATAGCTCCTTCGCAAAACCTTGTGCAGACTGGCTTTCATCTCTCAAGGTCTGGAACAACTCTGTGCTTCAAAAAAAAAAGGCTTTGAGAGATCTCTCCATTGCAACGGGAAGGAATTAGAGAAAGGCAGTCACATCAACAAGTCCGGCAGCGCTCAGCCTGTGAATTGGTGCTGCCCAAGCATTGCCGTGTTTGCTCAGGGAGTCTGTGTTGGAGCTGGAATTAGGAAACTCAAGTTTGAGAAATGGCTGTTGATGCCCTTGCACTAAGAAGCAACTCTTCTTACTATTGTCTTGACACTCTTTGAGCATATCTCATCTGAAAGTACACGGCAAACAGATTAATTAACTCTCCAGTAAATAAACCTACAGGGAAGGTTTATAAAATCAAGGCCCAGAGCCACAAAGTGCTTTATTCAAGGCTATGGCTAAGGCTGGTCCCCAAATCCAGTCCCTGCGCATGACTAAACAGTGCTTTTCTTCAAGAGCACTGCCACCATGTTTTCCTTCTGTGCCACAAAGCTCAGCCAGACATAGAACTGATTAAAACAGGTCACTTAATGCACAAGGTCTCTGGACAACTTCCTGCTGGGTTTCCTCAACTCAGAGAGCAGAGTTTGGCATTAACACCTCAGGGCAGATGTCTGAGTATGTGTGTGCGCATGCGTGTGCATGACACCGAATAAATTTGATCAGATGTGGTGTGACAAAATTATCAAGGAAACATTTGCATTGCCATTTATGGAGCAGGCTGCATAATGCAAAGCAGAAAGAGAACAGGTTCAGGGTGTCAGGCAGCGGTATGCCACGCTTAATGGAAAGAGACATGTGAGCCGGCGAATAATCACGCTCATTAACAGTGACATCCAAAACTAACATGGACAGTGCCTTCTCACCAAGGGCAACTCATGTGTCTGGAGCTCCTCTGACTCGAGCCACTGCTGTGGCCAGGCTCAGGGCAGCTGCGGCATTGTAGATTTGTCCTGACATCCTCCCTTTCCCATGCAGTGCCCTCATCTCCATCTCACAAGACAACATCCCCAAGATACTGCCACCACAGAGGCTGAGGAGACCCCAACCACAGGTGTCGGAGGCTGCAGGACACTGGAATGCATCACAGGGAGCAAGAGCCTGTCCTTCCTTTGCACTCACTGCAAACCAGGGTGGCAGAAAGGGACCTGCAGCCTATTTATTCTCCCAGCAGTTTAAAATGCACCTGGGTGTCAGAGTAACAGATTTAACCCACCTGTGAGCAGGCATGCTCTGAGATCAAGGGTGATCATTTTAGCATGTCATGTGCTCTAATGATTCTAGGATATTTTAAGTATACTGCCTTTTTCCTTCCACTTTTGCACCTAATTATGGGAGGGGATAAAGTGGTTCATATTGTACCCAGGAGACCCTCTGAAAGAAAAGAGGTGGAGAATGAATTAATTCTGCATGCCTCTACATTGGCTAGTTCTTGGTGTAAGAACCCTCCTTAAAGAAAGGCTGTCAGACCTCAAAACCCAAGCATTTTGTATAAGTGTGTGAATGTCTGTGTTAGTGGCTTCTTCATCTTTAACCAGTTCTTCCTTTTTATTCCTATAAATACACTAGGATTTGGCAGGGAGAACTGTGCGGGGTGGAACTGAGTAATGGCTCTCAGGGTTTCTATAAATTAAGAACACCCAACTCGACAATGTACATGTCGTCTTTATCAATTTACACCCCAAGCCCATGCCAAGCGTTCTGCAATAAACTTCCTCTCCATTTCGCACCTAATCATGCGTAGCATAAATCCCCCAGATCAGAGACCGCTCACGGGGCTGAGGAAGGATCAGCCTGGGGTGTTTATCCTCAGATGTGATCAAGCTGAGAGAACTGCTCTCCTCTGCTCACCTCGACCAGAGCAACACAACCTCAACCCAGGGAATAATCTGGGTTTAGCTTATTTTCGAATTCAAATGCAAAGCACCTAGACATCCCCATTTGCTATGCTGTCCGCCACCTCTTCTCTTTCTCCTTTGCTTGTAAACAAGCTGCAGGTAAATAGTGCTGCTCAGCACTTTTCAGACTTTATCCCACTATTTTTAAATACAGCACAAATGTGATTAGCACATCAGCCTGATTATCTCCAAAAGGATTCAAGAAGATGACTGCCAGACAACTTCAAGTCTTTGAAAATCCTATTAAGGTTAAAGAAAGCAAGTAGTGTTCATAGAAGCAACTGGCGATGCAGAGGATTATTGCTATAGTTCAGGAGAGGTGTGGAAAGCGAAAAGCTGCACCATCACACCCAGCCTCTTCATGTCATGCCAACAGCATAAGTTATCACAGAGAATTGTTAGATCTGTCCCTTGGAAGACAAAGGTAAATATTGTACTAGAAACTCACTGAAATCTCCTCCCTTGACCTCGTGTGCCACATTTTGTGCTTTGCTCACCAATTACATTTTCCACATGTTGTTGACTACCTCTCTGCTTCTGTAGACACTTGACCAGATCTTCCAGACAGGCAATAGCCCAGGCAGATCCACAGCCCTCGACCAGTCTGGACAAATGGGCAGGGATATGTGCATCTTGTGACGATGCACACAAATACTTTCAGAAATACTTGGGTTTATATAGACCTGAAATATGTCTCTTTTTGAATTTAGTTGACTGACTTTGCAAGCACACCACAGCATCTGCATTTCCATCTGGGCAACAGGGAAGAAATCTGGCCAGACATATGGGAGTCACTGCTTTTTAAATTTCCAATGTTGATAGATCAGCATCTGAATTCCCAACAGCAGTATCCTTGGCTCAAAGGGTCAAATGCATTTGCATGTTTTTGGGTGAAAGAGCGTGTATTTCAGACCAAAACTCCTCCAATGAAGAGTCAGAGGTCCTACATGCCTAGAAGAGCTGGGCACTCCCTGTTGGGAGGCCACACACTGCTGCTGGGACTCATTGCTGTCATGACTCAGCTGTGTAAGAGCCTGGGACAAGAAATTCAGCACAAAAGCTATGAGTGCTTCCATCACACTTGGGTCTAAGAAGTCAAACCCAAGTGCTGACAGAGATGTGAGAATAAGGACGTTCCTCATACTACATAAGCAAGATCTATTCTCAAATCAGTTCCTCTTTGCAGACCTTAAGAAAAGGTTTTCACTTGTTCTTTTCTTGCCCCATCTGCTTTTCATAATCTTTTTCTTCATAAGCCTAGCTTAACCCATCTTGCTGTTAGCCAAGTGTAGCTATATATACACATATACGTGTACATACACATCTATAGATATGCATCCCAGTGTAAATTTTTTACATTCTTGCAATCTCCTGGAAAATTCCCCTGTAGGCATTAAAAGGCAGAAATCTCCAGAAAGGCTAATAAATCATTCTAAGTATGATGTTTGTAGGGGAAGACATTTTGGAGATGATAAAAAGAAGCACATTTTCAAAATGTCAATGAACCCACGGAAATGGTGAGCAGCTTTTCAGCTGTCTACCCACTTATTAGGGATGGGCAAAGTCAGGTACCTAAAATATTCGACTAGGAAAAGTTAGAGTATAAATGGCTCTGTAGCCTTTCCAAGCCAATAAAAAGGGAGGCAGAGATCAGAAATGACTGGGCAGGGGGCTAATGAATCTCCCAACAGCCTATTTTTCAGAAACCAGAGTTCAGCATGTTCCTGAGAACTGCAGAAAGCAGAGCACAGAGAGGTAATAGCTCATGAGAAATTCTTTTTGAATACGCAAGACAATATTACTGGGCAGGTAGGTAATAGGAGGAACAAACACCACATCTATGTGTAACTCAGGAAGATATTTGTATCAATTTCTACATATCCACATATTTCTGTTACATCAATTAATACTAGGGAGTACCCAAAGCCAAGGGCTTGCTGAGTCTATTGTGATTTTCCAAATCCCAGCATCTCTCATATGTCTATACGATGGAGGTATAAGAAATGCTGAACATAAACACAAATATAATATATAATTTCAGAAATGAGATGTGATGATTACTACAGCTGATAATGCATTCATTATGTTCCTGCTTTTGAGTACTATAGGGAATAGGAAGCCCACTTCCCTCCCCGCCATCACAATTACAAAGCATTTTACAATAGCATCCTAGCTCTTCTTTTTTAGCTTTCTTTTTTTTTTTTCTTTTTTTATGATTGGTAGAGTAACCATTTGAAAATGAAACTCCTGCAACCTTTCATTAAAGAAGATAGGAAGCCAAGAAGGTAGCATTATATATGGCATTTTTATGAAACATTAGGCACCAAGTGATAGCCATATTATTGTATATGAGAAAGCTCAGAAGGATGCTCAGGCAACGTGATAGGTTGATTGCATGAACATTCAAATTCATCCTTTTGGAAAGGAGATACAGGCTAATGGAACAGCTAACAGGCCATGTTGCTGACGGTTGAGGAGTTGATTTTTGAAGCAGAGCTATGGCTGATAGTTTTACTTTCCTAAAAATACAGTTTAGTTTCATAAAACAATTGAAATGGTCACAGCTGTTTTCTAATATGCCTGGGACCTGGTTCTTCTGCCACATGTAGGACTGGTTTAAGTGAATTTATGCCTCATTCTTATCAGTGCAAATGAAGACATGCTCAAGCTGCATGTTTCTTTATATATGCTTTCATTCCACAAGGTATTTAAGCACAATTTTAAATCAAACCGCATTCAGCAAAGACTGATGCAGATCTTGGGCTTTCATAAAAAAAACATGCTTAAGAGCTTTGCTTAGCAGGGATGAACTACAAGCCAAGGCTTTAGCAGCTGCTTTAAGTTAATTCCTGCCACTTTCCTGATGAACCTGGCTACAGAGGCAAGTCATCATTTCAAAACAAAGTATCTGTGGTGTGAAGGTAGACTTATCTGGAGCCTACAGGAAAGTTCATTACTTGGTTGCAGCATCTTAGCATAAAAATATTTGATATTCGTACTTACTTATCAAATGCAAAGAGAAAGTATAATAAAAATGGAAACTAAATAACTAAATATTAGATTACATTTTTAGCAGGCTTCCCTAATTGCATCTGCAAAATCTGCAAGCCTGTGTAATCTATGAAAGGGCAATCCTGAGGTGTCTACACAGGAGTGTATGTCTGTGAGCTCCAGAGCCTACAAACCAGTACTTCAGTAAACCCCCACACAACCACCACTCAGTCTTTGCACGGCTGAGATACGCCTGCACATTTTATAGATGCAGTTAAAAAAGCCAGCTAGAAACTTATTTCACTGTGCTTCATTTTAAGTTCATGTTGACTGTAATTAAAATAATTTATATTTTGCAAGGGCAGTTTTGTAGTGCTTTTCCTTCCACACAGGGCCATGAACTGCAACAGCAATTAGTAGGAGACATGACTGATAGATGTTACAGTTTCTAAAGGTCAGAGAAAAGTTTCCATGCTCACGGTAGCTGCACACAGCATGAGCTTTGAAAGGAACTAAAACCTATACAAATGGATTCAGGTTTGTAGCGGGCACGTTGGACCCAGGTAGATGCAGATGGCACCAACAGATCCAAAATTCTTATATGATATCCAGTCCCAGATTCTCCTGAATTTTGCTGGTGAAGCCACTCAAGGGGCTAAAGGCTCATGGGTGTCTTTCCTGGTGGACATCTGCAAAGCCACCTCCCTTTTGATTCTGCTAATCTGCTCTAAGCACAACCTCAGCCATCATGTTGGGGAGATGAGGGGCTGCCGTCACCCACCAGAACAGGACAGTCAACCTGCCAGCTCTGTGCAGTGCCCACAAGAGACATGGGGAAAAGCTGGATGTGGGCTCCATATATGCACCTTCCTACCTCCTCCTCGTGCTGCCTGAGCTGCAGCCGTGACACCCTGGGCTCTGCTGTGACAGCGAATGGAGCAAGGGGGAGGACAAGGTCTGGTGCAAGCAGGATTGCTCTCCAGCACCGGTCAACAGAGCACAGATGGGAGGATTTCCTTTGGCCCCAGATTAAGTAAGTGGTTTCTCCAATTCAATCTGCCAAGAGTATATAAGAGAAACATCTATAAACAAATACATACAGGTTGGTTGGTTGGTTGTTTTTTAAGAATAAAAACCTTCTAAACTAAATCTGTTGCACTGATAGGTAGTTAGGGGTTAGAAAATCTTACAATATCCAGGGCTTCATTAAAGGCACAGGTAACTAAGGATAACTGGGATTTCTATAATTGTAAACAGATATGAGCTTCATTGTTCTGAAAAACACGTAACAATTAGCAAAACAACAAAAGCGTCCAAGAAAAGGAATATATGAAGTTTGCAGTTCTGTGATTGTGAAAAAGAACTTGAAAATGTAACCTGCCTGTAAGGAATGGCTGGAGTACTGCAAAATATTTCAGTGCTGCAGCCCTGATGGTAGCTGCTGGGGGCTCTGCCTGTGCAACCCCAAAGTGGGCAGCAGCAAATGCCTCAGCTTGACCAGAGACTGTCTTCCATGGGCCAGCCCAAAGGCCCTGTGCGTAGGGTTGGCAGCTGGCTCATGTAGCACACTGGCTTGTGACCACCCGTGCAAGGCTCTGTAGAAATAGGCATAAAAGTTTTTATGGAAGTCACCATCTCTCCAGCTTCCATAGATATTTTCTCATTCATTTATGCATTGTTGCTTATGCTTAGTAATGACTATGACCAACACAAATTCTGCTTTCTATATAAAATCAGTATATTCTACATATCTAATACATTAAATAGAATTTTTCCGCTTTTTCTATAAAATTAGAATAAATTCATTATCCTCCATAGGTTATCTTAGACTGCTATGAGTATATCCGACAGAAAGGTCTACTACTTTATGCCTGTTCTCCTTCTCTGAGCACAGCTGCAGAGAAAACCAGCACGAAAAGTCTTTGGAACTTCTTGTGGGTTCATTTATTTATTTTTGTTTGAATCAAAGTTTTCCCCATTTAAATCTTAATTTCCTTTCTCCTTTTGCAATTGGGGTCACCATGGCAGGGGTGAAGTCAGCGGAGATCTGGTTACACGCACCAGACACCAGCCCAGCAGAAATAAATGAACACGCTCACCACATCACTCTAATTGTTAGTGCAGAAATGCTCTGACCTAAATGGGATTTCACCTTGGGAGTTTCGGCTGAATCGAGTCGAAACAGAGGTGCAACTCCCCAGGCATATGGCGAGCCCTGCGGCTGGCGTCATCAGAGCCCCGCAGCACTTCATCAGCCCCCGGAGCCCGGCGTTAGCCCTGCGGAGAGCGGTTATTAGGGAGGGGAGAGCAGCTGTAAGTGTCTCTTAATGTCAGTGGGGAGCTGGGGAGTGCTAAAGTACTGCATGTATAATATAAAAGGAAGAGGAATATAGCTCCACTGAATTAGTTTAGGCCACTGAGGTCTGTTTGTTTCAATTATCACCGGTGCAGTCAAGTCCCCTGAAAGCCCCCATTAGCTCACGACGTGTTCTTTTACACATAGGCACCTTTTCCAAAACCTTTTGCATTAATGAAGCTTTTTCTTTTTACAACACACATTGGAGCATATACTGAAAAGAGAGCACGAGCACTTAAAAATAAATGGGTCAAATGTGTCCCTGGTGTAATGTAATGGGATGTATTGATACTTTGTTTAGATCTAAGCTGTTGGGCAAGTGAAATGGCAAAAAAAGGGAAAAGAACAAAGAAATGAAACTAAATGCAGACCTGCCTGGCCCCTCTTCCTGCGTTCCCTTCTACAGGAGGTCAGTACATGATGTTTCCACCTTGCAGTGAGGCTTTTGTGGTTAAGTAGTCACATCTACAATTTTGTACCTGCTAATGCTATTTACCAAACCCCTTCCAGTGTGAGAGTTAAATTAATGTCTGGTGCCTCCATTCACCCCTCCACTTTAGTGGAGATGGAAAAAGATGGAAAGATGGAAAAACACCACAGCCTCCAAAGAGGAGCAATGTTTCCTCTTTCTTTGGTCAGGCCACTGGTGCTACATAGGGAGAGGTTTGAAATTGCTTAAAGTGTCCAGAATTGCACCTCAATTAAAGTTCATAAAACATCAAATAAAGCCAAGAAGGAAGAGTTCAAATGTTTTGGTCCCTTAGTGCGTGTGACAGCACTCTGGCACAAGCATTGCTCTTTGCCCTGGGGAGGAGGGATGTGCGAGCGTAACCTGTAACGCAGCAGAAAGGGGATGGTGCTGTGGGACTGCAGTTCAGAGACTCCTATGGTGATGTGGGCATGCTGGCAACTCAGGCTCTCACCAGTGCTAACAGACAAGGAAGAGAGGTTCTCACTGAAATCAGATGGAAATTCTCTGCTTTTAAGATATCAAATCTCATTATACACAATCTGCTTGCAAGTCCGCAGCCAGCTCTGCTCAGTCTGGCTGCTAGGAAATGCTGCCTTATTTCAAGGCTAAATTTCTCCACGCTCATTTTCCAGCCCTCTTGTTAGGCTCTATTTTGCAAGGTCAAAAGGCCCTTGACTTTCAAGACTCCTCTCCATGTACATGTTCTTAAAACGAACGATAAAATCTCCCCTCCATCTTTTAATAAGCTAATGAATAGAGTCCTCTGTGCTTCAGGTCATGTAACTCGTTTCCTATCCCCTGAATCATTTTCATAGCCTCCCTTTGAGGCCTGTGTAAGATCTTGTCACTCCTGAAGAGGCAATGTCAGAGGTGGATGCAGTCCTGAAGCAGCCATCACTACAGCCCTGAGGACAGAGGCAAGGTTGCTCCCCTCGTTCTTCCTATACACACACAGGGTTGTCTTTTTGCAGAGTCAAGAGCTCATTTGGTGGCCGTTGCTCATGATGACCCCTCCTCACGAAGAGAAGCTCAGTGTTGTGACTGGACATACATGAACCTCGCGAGCAGAGACTTTATGGCTGTTTCTGATCTCTTCTTCCTCACTGTAAGGTGGGGAGCTGTTATTGCACAGGGCTGTAGTGCTCTGAGTGCTGCAGGAAGGTGAAAGCAGAAACCAATACAAACACAACCAAACGTACAGCAACTCTGAAGAGAATTTTAGAAAACGTTTCCCTTTTCCAGAGAACTTTTTGAAGCTAAAAGAACAATAATCTTGTCCTTCAGAGGAGATATATTCCACTGAATAGACTATTTTTTACAGTAGCTGATGCCCCTGCCAGCCCACAGGAAAGCAAACTGAGCGATTAGAAGAGTCTAAAAACTACTGCTGCAAGTGAAAAAGGACATGGAGCAAGGACAGCAATTTTTAAGCTGTGCAGCAGTGTTGCCTACTGATTCCACCACACCAAAGTTATCATTTCTCATTGATCACACAATTACTTTTTTCTCTTGTAACCAAACTTGTAACCTGTGCCCTGTGAATTACTACAGTGGCTACCAAAGAGAAAGAAGGTACTTGCTTAAGACAAAGATTCATGCATCAACATTAAAACTCCTGAGACTTGTATCTGAGTGCAAATTGTATTTGCAGAACTTAATCATGAATGAAATAAAGCCCTAGAGTATATCAGCAGAAAAGACCAGATGATTTTGGATTTACAAGGTATCTAGGGGAGGGATGAGTGTGTGCACAAGTTAATGGAAACCATGCCAGGCACTCCATGGATGGGAAAGAGAAGAGTTTCTGTTTAGTGCCCCAAATCCTCAAGCTAAGCAGAGTGGCCAGGGAAGAACTGCAAAATGGATTTCAGGAGGTGGTAAGAAATTCTGGGCTAAAGCAGTGTCTGTGAAAGTGACAAGCTGGAAGACAGAAAATCTGTCCATGCTTCCACAGGTGGAATTTGAGTGAACCTTTGAACCCTCAAGAAGCAAACAAGTAGCCTTGGTTGCTGGCCTGCTGCATTTTTTTTGTGTCAGGGCTGAACTGCAGGCAGTCTTCTATATCCTTCAGTAAATACAGAAGATATCTCATTAGCTTAGTTGAAAAGGCAGGGAGGTAAAAGAAGATATATCCATTGGTGTTAAGTGGAGTAAAGAATTATACGCAAACGGCACAAGCCTGCAGCAGCTACAGTCAAGAAAACAAATCAACCATTTATTACTTCTCCTTCAGTGTTTTTAAACATTTATGGAGTGCCATCAATAACCAAGTTAATTGTGAATGGTTGATAGTGTATTTGCAAAGCCTTCTTTAACCTGCAACCATCAGGACTGCTGTGAAAGGGACTTTCCGTCAATGACAATAATTATACGTCCCTTTAACAGCCTTCTGCATACCTTACAGCATAATCCTGTTCAGTGAGTCACGCTGGGCTTTGCGTGATATTATTAATAAGTGGAGTCGAAGAACATGGAGCAAATGGGAATAACTTATTTCTTTGTGTATGTGCATGCAGGCCGAGTGTCCTCTCTGGAGAAAGAAACCAGCCACCAATTTGCCAGGCAGAGACTCATCAACATCCACAGCTGAGCAAACGAAAATTCTTGATGCTCCCTGCCATTTACCAAGCTAGAAATTAATCCTGAGTGACCTCGTTACTGCTTGTGGCACCTTGCTTAACTAAGTATCTAAATAAAAAAAGCACAAAGCAATAACAAACTGCATACTTGTGCAGTGACCCGGTGTCAGGAATGAAGAATTTGTCTCCAGACTGATTTAATCATATCAGAAAGATGGATGCCAGGATTCATTACTGTGACAAAATGCTTATTGTTTAATCACATTATCTGCCAGCTTTCAGCTAGGCTGAGACAAGCTTATCTGACACCGACCTGCGCTGGGATCACATGGAGCTGCCTCCTGGCTGCTGCTGCACCAAGTGCTTGGGTTCAGGATGTTTCTGGAGTCTCCACGCGAGGCTGAGCACCTGAAGGCTGCACCATGTATATCCCTTCATTACTAATCTGGCTGCTGTAATTTTACTTCCTTTTGGTTACCTGACCTGTGTGGATATGGCCTCTTCACCCAGGGCGATAGAAACAGGGCACCAGCAAACAGGTATCACACACAGTTTCTGAACCCTTCACAGATGCACATTTTTCTGAGAAATCCCATTACTTCCTGAAGACAAATCCAAGTAAATTTGTTATTTTCACCAATTCACAATCTTTTTTGGGCTAACCCTCACTGAGGTTTCACAAACTTCAGTCAAAATAAGAGCTCATAGAATAGGGAAAAAAAAATCTGCTTAAGGTATTTCAGAAACATTTTCCATTTTGGTGATACTTAACAGACTTCTGCTCAGCAGAACAGTGTTCTGCTCAGCTCTGGTGAGAAATGCAGCAAACAAGGCAAGGTCATGCTTTGTCCAGCTGATTTCACTGTGGGTAGCAGGTACCAAAAACCTCCCACAGAAGTGGCCAAGTATTGGGTCCTGCACCCAGCAAGCAGAAGAGCTGTGTCCCACCCATCCTTTCTGTAACTACTGCACAGAACATGAGTAATTCTGCTATGGACCCTGCCCAATGAAGCTGTAAATACACAATCGTGTCTTACAGATAGTGCATCCTCAAGCTTTTAACTTCTTTGCAGCTATGACATAACTTTCACAAAGACATTTAGCCTCAAGCTAAGGACTTCAAATGATAGAGAATCCACCTTGCCGCCGGGTAATTTATTTCAGTGGTTAATTACTCTCACTAAAAAATATGCACCATATTTCTAGTCTGCATTTGTCTAGTAACTGAGCTAGTGCAAGGTTTTAAATGAGTCCAAATGCAAGCTGAAACAGAACTTTGGGAGTTAATTAATACTGTTTGCTTAGCCAGACAGTGGAGACAGGTTCAATAAAGCTGACATTTATGTATCACTATCAATTCACAAAGATGAAACACACTGAATTCCTCTGCAAAGCAACAGGGTTGTGTATTTTTAGACACCTTAGTAGAATTTCAATAAAGTCATAAAGAATAACCTACTTAATTTCCACCAAAACCTGCACTCTATAACGTAAGGGTAGAGCAGTTTTATTTCTCATCATTTAGAGGAAGATATTCACTCCATAGTCCCTCTCAAGCCTAAGTGGCAAAACATTTATCTTACCATTTTAATTTTTTTTCTCCATGATTTATAAATTTTCCCTAAAGAAGGGAATGAGGTTTGGATTCCTGACACTGATTGATTCAAGGGGAAAAAGTATGTAATATTAGATCTGAAGAGCACTTGCCATCCTTGGACAGCTGAACTGGTGGGAGAGGGGATATTTTGAGCTTTGAACAGAGTTCTGTTCAGATGTTACCTGAGTTCGGATCATAAAGGAAATTATTGTGAATATGCGAAGCGAAATAAAGTACTGGGAGGAAAAGTCTTGTTGAATACTGCATAAACTGAACAGCTGTGGTCAATTCATTCACTGCAACTCTTCTTCAGATGTGAATGGACAGGACTTTTGCTCAGCTTCTGAATCAGTCAGAGCAACAAATCTAGGGCACTATCTAAATAATGCTAAGGCATGCAAACTTTTTTGCTATCATTGCAAAGACAAATCTCTTTTTGTTCTCCTTACCAACATGCAGCTATCGGGAAAAGCAAGATTTAAGGGGATTTCACACTTCCAGAGAAAATAATTCACAAATCCCTACCACTAGTTGCCAAACTATGCTGAGATGACCACTACGAAGAGCCAGGAAATTATTTTCCTATCCCATGAAAACTGATGGGATATGTTGTCATACTCCCCTTGTTCAGATCAGCATAAAGCTTCAATCTCAAATCAGTTTTTAAAACTCAAGATTCCAAGGGAGATTTTTAACTTTCTTGGTTTGGATAATTTCAAATATTTCAGTTCAATTTAATTTGAATCACCTCGGTTCACTCTGTTCCTCCGTTTTGTTTTGATTTTTTTAACCATAATATTATTATGGTCAAAGACAAATGAATAAAATCAAGTTATTTTATGCTGGGAAAAAAGCAATAACCAAAGTCTAGAAATTTACACTTGGATTATTAAAAAAAAAATCAATATCAATTTTTTCTATGAATTACTTCATTCACCTTTAATCAACTAAGACATTCCAAACAAAAAGAAGTTTTGTTAAAAAAAAACAACCTAGCCCCAGGAAACACAGCTTCATGTCTTTGTAAGCCCTTTCTGTCTCCCTCCACAAGTACCTGTTGTGCTTCAATAAGGACCTCTTCTCTTACCCAACAAAATTCAGTGTACCCATCACCAAATGTAGGAAAAGTGCAGCATGCCTACACGTATCCAAGTAAAAATGACTTCAACAAGCATTTCTCTTCTATTTGACTGATAGCAACCTGGCAAGCCTTCCAAGGAGCTGAATTGGAAGCAAAACATATGCGCAGAGCCTTGTAACCCCTACGTCTTCATTTCAAGTGTATTGCTTTTAGAAGTGCAGGTGTCTAATGGGGCTTGGGAAAACCACATTTTCCTTCAACTACACCCTCAAAGTAAATCAAAAGTGTTGAGTAAAGAGGAACTAATTCTATTTTGCTTGCTTTCAATAAGAAGGAGAATTGTCTCTCCTCCCCTTCTTGCTCCAAGCAACAGTCTTGGCAGCAAAGAATATTTTTTCATAAAGCATAATGCAGGAGCAGCGCTCATTCACTCCAGCAAATCCTGTTTAATCCCTGGATTTGTATCGTTTGCTGACTAGACTGAGAAATTTGGCTGCATCTAATCCTTCGGCTTCTGAAGAAAAATGGCTTATTTAAATATTTAGCTGCACTTTGCCAATATCAGCGGGGCAGGGGTGATGGATGACAGCAATTATGCTGGGCGCATCTCCATTAACATGCCACTTTTTCCAGGTATGGAATCTGCCTCTTGTATGGTTTGTTTAATGATCAGGACTGAGGAGGAATTTTAATGACCGCTTAGCATCTCGTGTTCATTTGAGGGTGGATATTATCTAGTGGCGTACAAGTGGCCAGTGAATCAGGATGATCAGAACAGTGGAGGAGACGCACTCTGCAAACAAGTTTTCTCCATACTTCACAACACTTTAATTTGCAGCAACTAAAACACACCAGGAGATAACTGGAGGTCCGTTCTTTATATGCTATTCATAAGGTTTCTGCATGTGGGGTGAAATTATTCGGCTGCTGTTTTTAATACTCATTTTTCCTTTTTCATATGTTCTTGTATGCACATAGGCCTTACATGAACTATTTTCCTCTTGCTCAGAGCAGTACAGAAGAAAGAGATATTTTCTCTGGGTGGACAATTATGTTAATATTACTGCAAAATATGTAAGGTAAGGTGTGATAACCTGGTAAATCCCAGTTCCTTTCTATATTTCAGGTGCACATGATATGAATCTTGTCAAGTCAATTGAATGTCCAGAGAACAGATAAAGAACACCAAGATTTTCACATGTAATTTCATTCTCAGGTAACAGACACCCTTTTAAAAATATAATGTGCTGTTCTTCCCCTCTACCCACTCCCCCAAAAAAGATTTATTCAAAATCTCCCTCCTCCACAAATAGAAGCTGCTCCAACACATTTTTCCTATCTATTTCTTCTGCTGCAAGGCACTATCTGCATTGGAAAGATCCCTGTGCAGAAGGTGTGATGGGCAGGTTTAATCAGTCAGTCCACAGACCTGACCTCCATTCTCCACTTCAGCCTTCACTGCAAAGAAATATACAAAGGCCACCTTAAAAAATAATTAAAGGCAGACCACACAAGGGATCTACACAGCACTGCCATCTATTAATGGAAATGATGGATGCTCTGTATTAACCTTGCCACAGTTGCAGCCCTACATACAGTGAAAGAAGCAGCTGTGTGAGTGATTCAGTGAGGTTACCTCTTGCAAATTGTATTAATAATTCACTTGTCTGTGTGAACAAATCCCTCCTTCCCAGACTGAAGGGCTGGACTAATTTAATGTTGCAAGGTTCAGATAGCTGTATGCTCCTTCAGACAAAGCTGAAGCAGAAAACCTGGAAGTTAGCAAACACTCTTCCCCGGGCTTTGTTCAACATCCTGGTGCTGCCCAAACTTTCTCATGAAAAAGAAAATTCAGAAAATCCAGATTCACCTCTATCGCTTATCAGTTAAAATCAAGTTTTTCAGAGCCAAGGGTCTGCATTGCCATTTATAACCCAAGGCTTTGTTCAAGGTGAGTTGGAAACTCGCAGGACTTCAGGAAGGGAAGAGACACTGCTGCTGTTCTCTCTGTTGATTTACCTCTGTGGCAGCACTCCCATTTCTCACACATACATTTCAGGGCCTGCTTTATTTAACCTTGCAGCCACGAGGCCACTCTGCAGCTCTGCTCCTCTGACAAACTGGTATAGGTTCCTCCATGGCTTTAACACATTGAATATGACCGCATACACAACCCCGGGCAGAGGCCACTCTGGCCCATGGCTACGGGCATTTTCTGATGGCAATGGCATTGCAGGAGCAGCTTTTCTGCGATTCAGCAGAGATCCCACATACTGCAAACCTACCAAAGGTAGGTCCAATGTGATTTACAAGAAATTGCAAAAATATCATCTGTGTTCTTACAAAATTACATCATGGTTGCTAATATCCCCTGTTTCTTAACTGGCAGCGTTAACTTATTCAGGTCAGATGGGAGAAAGGAGGAAGGAGAGCAGAGAGGTGAGGAGATGTGAAAGCAACCAAGAGGCTCTAGAAATGCCCCAAATCTGGAAGAGAAAAGAACTGATGGGTTTCAAGATTGCCCTGCTTTACATGTTTAGTCTCCCTTGTTGAATAGCACCAGCCTTTTTTTATGGGAACATTTAAAGTTTTAATTTTCCTTGTATTTTGATTACCTACACAGTCTAATTTGGAGTTACCTGCTAACAATAATTTAATATGCTACAGAGATTTTGAACCTTTTCTACTTCTGGAGTAGTCGTTTGACAACACCTGAAGTGGGAGCCGAGCACAGTCAAGACTGAGAAATCCTGTTGTCCATGTTAAATGTGGGTGGCAGAAGCAGGAAATCTGGAAAGAATCCAAAGAAGTTGGTAATTACCCAAGAGCAGGGATATTTGAAGCCAAAAAACCTCACATGAACCCACACAAATATATTTTCTAGCCATACACACAGCATCTACCACACTCCCTGACAGGTTTACCCTGCAAGTACAGAGAGACTCAGGGAACGGGTTTACTTAAAGCACAGATCTGGAGGTTTAACCCTGAAGACATAGAATATTGCGGCTTTAAATGGGAAGGGCTTAACAGGACTGGAAACTGTAAATATTATGGCTCTCCAGCAGTACTGTAACCATCCCTGTGAATACATAGCTGTGATACCAGCTGTGAGTGCCTGTGCTGGATATAATTGCTTTTATTCCTCCTGGTGTTCTTCATCAGCCACCTAACCAACATATGAAGCAGAGGAATTCACCATATGACGGAGGAAATTGAGTGCAAGACTTGCTCCAGTTTCTCTCAGTGATGATCTGCTACCAAAGAGAAAAAACAACAACAGTAGATTACAGGAAAGGAGACAAGAATGTGGTGGGTGGAAATAACGATCTTGTCTAAGGTTACATCTTTGCTCCCTACACCCAAAATTTTGCCAATATTCAGCACTGACAATATTAATAAAAATATGAAGTTTTATTAAAAAATTTCAGAGTGGCTACGCAAAACAAATAAGAAGCAAGTCCAGTAAAACCCATATTCCTGTCGCAGCACATCAATCAGTCAGTGGCAGACCAGATGACTTTTCCCACCAGTTCCTAAGCTGCTCAGCCTCAGAGATCCTTCCTTCCCATTCATTCCTACCCTCTACAGGTTTGAATGTCACAGGGAGTGAAGACAGAAACCTGAATGTTTCTGTTTATACAGTAAAGCAAATGTCAAAGCGGTGGAGGAAATTTTCACAGCCAAGAGACCTTGAGGACAGAAATACAGAAAGAAGCTGCCAAGTGATGTGTTTCTTGTTTCTAGCTACCAGTTTTCCCAGACCAAGCCTGACTGAGGAGCCCTTCCCCACAACTCCTGCATCACCCTGGGACAAATGTAGCAGTTCTGAAAACCTTTACCTATTTTTGTCAGATTTTTGTTTACAGGTCAAATTTGCATTGCAATACAAGTGTTGTGGACTTGGGAATCTATTTTCTACAGCTGATTATTTGAAGGAAACTGTACTTTCTTTCCCCTCACTTTAAAAGAAAGGTTTTTTTGAAAGGGGAGAAATTGCATTGCAATCCATTGCAGATTTGCTATTCAGGAAACAGTTCAATTCAGAGTGCCAGCTTCCCCGTTGGTTTGCAATATAGACTGTGAGACCTTCTCATTCTGGCACCATTTACTTTGCACAGTTTCACTGCACAGAGCTCTTGACCTTATTGAATTTGGCTCAGGAGTTACCATATGAAAGAATATATGAGACAGCGGCTTAAAAGGGAACTTGAAAACTGTCAGCATATTACTTATTTGTTTAGATGAAAATACTGATGATTTTTTTCCAGAAAGCCTGATGGCTACTTATAGGTACATTTAAAAGAGAGAGGGAGGTGAAAAAAAACAGAAGAACTTATTACATTGTTGACACCAGTAAGAAAACAACAAGTAAAAATGCCTGAAGCTCCTCAGCAAAAACACTTTCAGAAACAAACATTAACATTACAAACACTGCAGCGATGACAGAAGAAGGATCTCACAGATGTGATATTTGTAATTTCAATTGTGGTGTGAGCACTGTTTATGAAGACTTCAACAAATACATGTCAGAGCTCTAATTTGGACCTTTCATTTTCACTTGGAAATAATAACAATAAATAAAAAAAAGATGTTTGTTCTCTCTGGCTGTTTCCAGGTACCTTTCAAGCCAGTCAGTTATTTTTAATAAGCAAACAGTACTTTTTGTTACAAGAAGTTCTGAATAAAGCTCCGTTCAGAATGGCAAATGAATATGAGCATCATCTCCTGGAATAAGCAGCAGGAAACTTTAGCAACAACTGCTTTGATTTCTAGCACTTTTAACAGCAAGAGCAACCTTTGCAGCACAGGGTCGAATTTCTGGAGGCAGAATGAACGACTCTGTTTGGTAACTTTATTTTAGAGCTACTCATCTGATGGAAACAAAGGACAGAGCCAGAAATGATAGGATTCCTTCCCCCTGCGTTTGCAATTAATGCAAAACTTCATCTTCTGTCATTGCTCTTACCCTCCCCAGGCACTGACAAAGGCAAAGCTCTTTCCTCTGTAGATTTTCTCTGCCCTCTGGGACACGACCATGGCTTTCCAAGACATGGAAGAACACAACAGCATGGAGATGTAAGAAGAGCAAAACATAGGCCTGACACAAGGGAAGAGGAAGAATAACCAAGAAAGAAAAAGTCAAAGAGTGTGTTCGCCATGGGGAATGGCCAATACAGCCTTGAGGGACTCATGACACATTGCCTGGGTAGTCAACCCTTGGGGAGGACCTATGTAGGGTCTGAGTGAAAGCCACTGTTGAGAAAAAGAATAATTCAGTTTATATCATGCTTTTCATATCTAAGCTATGGCAAAGTAACTTCAGAAATGAAATGCTTTGTAATTTATGATTGTGGGCAAGCAAGGGAGGTTTTATATGCCCAGCACTACTTTGCAGCCTGCCTTTGACAGCAGAAGTACTTCTGCTGAGCAGGAAGACACTGGATACAAGTGCAGCAGCAAGGCAATTTGCATCCTGCTTCTTCCCAGGATGCTCCTCACAGCCCATTTTCTCTTCCCTGAAGACTTATGCAGCATTAGTAGTAACAGATACATGCGCCAGTCCCACCTTGGGACCAACACAGCCATTTAAAGGGAAGGAAGAACCAACATGTCCAATCTTGGTCCTGTCCAAAGTGTTGAGATCTAAGTGTCCCTCTGGGCTAACAGGCTTAATAGATGAGTATCCAGCACCATCTAATGAGCTGTGTGAGTCACTTTTATATCTGGATGCCCCTACTTGAAGTGACTGGTTGATCATTTTAATTAATGATCATATAGTCTTCCATAGATGGGATGGTTGCAGGCAGAATGGCTTGTCTGCATTTGCAGGGAGAAGTTGCACATTCCCACTGGGTATGTTTTTCTAGCGTGGTTTGGCTTTTCGAGCAGCATGACCTCCAGCTAACCTGCAATCCCAAATAACTGCGCTGGAAGCAAATCTGTCCGCAAACTTAGGCTGAGCTGCATGAAGCAAAGCTACATATGAATAAAACAAGGCAATTTGTTATCTTGTATTAAACCCTTGGTGATTTCAGCAGAATTTGACTTGATATGGGGTTTCATCAAACCCAAAGTTCAGTGCAAATGCGGCAGAAATATGTGTGAGAAAGCCTGCAAGTCAGAATGATTGGCTTTGTCTCGGATGAGGAGAAATACGTGGGCTGCACTCTGCAGAGGAATGGATGTAAATTATTATAAGAAAAACCTAGCAGCTTGTTTACAGTGCGTGTTACCTAAATTATGTCAATATTTCTCTCATTTTTTTTGTCAAGCCCTCCTTCAAATACAAACAAATCCTTTTTCCACCCCTCAGCTTTCAAAAAATCAAGCAACCACATATCCTCTTAAAGTGCCAGTCACTCACGCTTCAAAGTATAAGTAGAAAAATAAAATATCTTTTTTGTTATCGAAATGAACACAGAACAAAAAAACTGTAGCATCAGAGTCTCATTAGTATTTCATCAGAAACAACAGGTTGGCCTTCACTTGTCAACTAATGACAACTGCTCTGCTGCAAAGTCTAACTCAGAGGCTAGCACAGGCGAGCTCTTGCAGCGTGACGTGCACAGGGGTTAATTAATACTCCCTGTGATCTGTGATTAAACTTGTCCTGGAGGATCACTCTACCTGACATGTCCAGGGGCATCATTTGTGTACCCTCCTGAAAGGGAACAAGATTACAATGGATATCCTCATCTGCTTCAGTAAGGTAAGGCAAGCAATGAAGGGAGTTGTTTTTTGCTAGGCAGTCAGGAGGTATAGCAATAACTCTTCTCGGCAGCCAGAAAGTTCTGGGTGTATATTGTTTTCTTGAGCTATCTGAAATAAAACCCAGGGGGTAATTACAGAACAGAGAAATAAGACATAAATCCTGTTTAATTGACAACCACAAGAAAAAAACAAATGTAACAGAGTTTCATCCCTCCTTCTGTGCTCCCCGTGTTGCTCTTAATGTCTTTGGGACATCTGGAAAACAGGGAGGATCAGACCCCAAAATCTCAACAAGGATAGGGAATCTGCCTCAGTGTAAAGCTCTCATGGGAAAGCATCTATCTCAGTCCCTGGTAATGGGTTTACAAGGGAAACCAACAAAGCAGAAAACCGACATCAGCCTACATTGTCTCCCTCCAGGACTTCTGACCATGCAGGAGTGGATTCACATAAACGAATGTAATGGTTTAACCCGAGCCAGCAACTCAGCCCCATGTAGATGCTTGCTCAGTCCCTGACATGGAATGGGAGAGAGAATTGGAGGGGGAAAAGTGAGAAAACTAGTGGGTTGAGATAAAGACATTTGAAAGGCAATGCTGGGCGCTCACTCGCTAATCTTGGTGCACGAGAGGGAGCAGAGTGAAGCACTGAATCAGGATGCAAAGCCAGAGCATCTGCATGAGCCTTCCTGCTGCACTGGCTGCCACTTGTTAAAGGCAAGCCTTGCCTTGCTTGAGGAGCTCAGGATGAATGATAGCAGGGACTAAGTCTATGACCCCCAGCTCCAGTAAAATATGTCTCTATCCTGAGCTACAGAAGTTGCTCTCAATAACTGGGTTGTAGCCTTGGAGCTGAAAGAAATGGGATTGCATTTATTAAGCCAGTGTAATCCACTAAGACTGATTTGACGCTAACCTGGCACAGAGAAGCAGCAAGATTGCACCAAGCCTCCTTGCACAGGCATCCAGGGTTCAGTTTGTCTCCTTTCAACCTGAGAGAGCAGAATCTGTCCAGCTTGGAGGCAGAGACATACAGCACAGCACTCCCCACTCCCAGCTCTGCATCTTCTTTCTCCCAGTAGACCCAAGCACATCCATCAGACAGGAATGCATATTGCCATTATTCCCATGCAGGCGCCTTTTACAGACACACAGAACAATAACTGTCCATCACCACAGAAGCTGAGAGAAGACATAAAATACAGCTGACACCAGCACTGACCTTTAACCACTAGGACCCTGGAGAGCCCTCTGCTCAACCTGCAGCGCACCAGGTGATGGGAAACCATCCAGGTTTAAATGACAGCCTAGTACCAGACTCACACAAATGTGTTTTATACCAGCCTGGCCCCAAAGACAGTTTATTGGAAAAGAAACTTCATCATATCAGTTGTGCTTCCCTGAACATTACAGACCTTTCCAGCCAGGGCTCCAGCAGCACATTACAGCTCCTCAGTCAGAGATGGGCATGCTGAGGCAGAGAGGCAGAAAGTTATTTGATTATGTCCACACAAATCATTTGAGAGCAGAACATGGTTTTCTGCATAACCCTATCAAGTGCATGAGCCCTGGGATTGCTCTTCTTCAGCAGGCCACTTCATACCCATTTTATAGAGAATAAAACTGAAACTATGGACCACAAAACTGATCAGTGGAGGGAATTAGTGATCAGTGAATACAGGTCTGAAAATTACCTATGGAGTCTTCAAGTCCATCCCTGGCAGTCACAGGCCATCATGTAACCAATCATTTAAGTTCAGGAAGATTCACGAAGCATCCACTCTGCTGCTATACCCCAATCTCACTGCTGTATCTCAGCCTAATGCTTTTAGCAGGAAAGACCAAAGCCTCAGGAAGGGGCATGGACCAAAGAGGCAGAGCAATGACTCAAGGGCACCGCCACTGCTAGAGCTGCTGTGGGCAGCAGTGGCCGTTGGAGAGAGTCTTCCTCTGCCACACAATGGAAAACCACAAATGATGACACTTAGATATCACCTTGACACCTGATCAGATCAGAATAAAATGTCATCTCCTCTAACACTGCTTAGTTCCAGTCCTGTGCACTACTTCGCTGAGTCAACTCTGCTGCAATCCAACTTCTTTTTTGCTGCAGCACAGCTTCATGCAGCTGTAGAGCAAAATGTCACCACGCAACAATGCCACATGGATTGCAAATTCCTTTCCCTCTGCATCTCTCTCCCAGCTGGCAGAGATGGGCCCATTCCCTCAAAGAGACGTAACCCATATATCAGTAAATCAAACTGTCACCACTGATACCCCGCAGACGTGTGAGCAGGCTTCTGTCTCCAGGGCTGTGCAGAGAGGTGTCGGCAGCAGCTGCCGCTCGTTTTTGTTACTTTACCGTAGAAGATTAACTTGTGGTGCTTAGAGAGCAGAAACCAAATGGCAGGAGGAGGAAAACATCTGGAGCAGGAATTAGAGTGTGCTGCCTTTTTTCTCTCCAACCATATTCTTCTCCCTACACACTGTTTTTGCTTATTTGATCACTGGTTTTGAAACCATAAAGTAAAAGGAAAATTTTCCATCCTTTTCAGTGAAGTCAGTGGGAAGAGGCACGACCTTTTGTGCTTCATGGAACAGGAATGAGAGCCCCAGCAAAGACCTTGGAGCAAACAGGACTGCTTCTCCCCCTCTCTGTTTCTCCTTTACGTAGCGATACAGTGAGACATGAACATTGCTGCTCACCAGTGGCGATACCAGGTCTCTTCTGCCTTTCCTATGATGATCCCAGTTCAAGTCATGTCAAGTGGATTTGTTCTGCATGTCAGAGCTGGGGGGATTCTTCTTGTTCACATTTACATTCGAGACCTGGCATCAGCCACAAGATGAAAAATAGGATTGAGTTCCCGATGCAGCAGTTCATCACGCAGCACTCCAGGGACACATCTTTCTGCCTGTGAATGCTGGAGGGAAATCATGTCCATTGCACTCAACTTAGGATCAGATCTGGGACAGGGCAGGCCTTGGGATTTTCATTCCAAACCATGGTCAAGCTTAAAATGATTCCCTCTCACCCTCATTTTTCTTAAAGTGTATATATATTATATATATATATATTGCTGTATTTAGACTGCACCAATGTAGTTCTTTCTTGCTCTGTGACTAAATGCAAGTTTAATCTTCTACTGAGTCTTGTAGCATCCTGTTTCCCTCCCACTTCGCTCTCTCCTCTTTCCTTTCATCTCAGCTTTATTCCCTTTTCACTGTACTTTCCTCTATTTTATGTATTGTATGTGCCTTCCTTGGTGAGTGTCTAGTGCTGAAAGCAAGCTCAGGATGTAAGTACTCTGGGAAGTTACATTATCCTGTATTCTTCTGGTAATGCCAATGCTTTTAAAGAACCAGCCTCGTTTTCATTAAAGTAATTTGCATTGCATTGCCTGCATTTGCATTCAAATGCATTTATCTCAATCCTAAAACATAGGTGTATTTGGGAGCAGATTAACAGTATGTTTGTAAGTAGTTTAAAATACAGCAATCATAAAAATTCCAGCAGCTTCGGGAAATAGCCTGGCTGGCTGTCGCTGTCTGGGTTTCCACCAGCCTGTACTCCAGGGGTCCGAACTGTTTGGAATAATGGAATGAGCCATTTGAAAGAGCTGTCGCAGTGGTGGATCGTATGGTTTCCAGTGAATTAAGCAGAGTCACTTAAATTTGATTATCCTTCTCTCAGTTAGTGCACCTAAAAGGGCTGGAAAAAAGTTATCCAGCATCCAGATCCTTCCATTAAACCATTTTGTGAATCTAGCTTTCAAACACATTGACAAAATGAAAGCTTTTATTGCTGCCTCTAAATATTCTTCCTCCATCCCTAGGACATCCAGAATGGAGCCTGCAATGTCCATTACCTGTGCTAGGTATTTGTATTCACGTGTAATGACCAGAGTCTTTGAAAAGCACAACAGCAGCAGCCACAAAGGATGGCAAGGCCAATTTTCTAGATATTATCACTCTTCAGATTTCGTACGAGCAGAAAGAGACAATTGCACCTCAATTTAAATCTATCCTCAGCACCTCAGTCAAGTTGTAATGCCTTTTGAGCATCCTCTGAAAATGCATCTCTAAGTCCTGGACACACAGATTTAAGCAAATAGCAGGTTTGGGACACCCCCAAAAAAGACAAGGCAGCACAAAGTTATTCTCTGCATAGGGCCCTCAAAGTTTAACACATGGACCTTCTAACCACAAACAGGTAGCCTTACATGATTTCTGCCTTAGCTTGATGGGAGCCCAGCTTGGCCTGGGGTCTCAGATAACATGATGAGTTTCTCCTGTTTAAGTTCATCTCTGGAATTGGTTACCATCAATTAAATTGTTTTGCTGAGAAGTGACAAGGTGACAGCTCTTTTCTTTGTTGCTCAGTGCCTTTCCCTCTGGACACAGAGAGGACAAAAAACCCCAAAAAAGTCAGATTAGAGAGCCCAATGTGTGTGTGCTGTATGAAGAAACTGGACCAGGGATGCTCACAGGTCCAGTCCTGCAAACCCTTGCATGCTGTGCTTTAAAGACACACTGCCGTGAGCAATGGCTGGGGTGAACATACACAGAATGCACCTGCATTATGGGATGGGGAGCAGAAAAGAGGAAAAAAGAAAAGCAGAAAGTTGGAGCATAACCAATTTCCAAATGAGATGGATGGATGGTGCTCTCTGCTTGCACAAGACGCAAGGCAAAAATATCAAAGATTAATTTGTGAAGGCCCAGCAGGAACTGTGCAAGCTCGGGATTGTGAAGGAAATAAAGCATACAAAAATACAGTTTTACTGTGATATGAGAAAGCCAATAAATCAAAGCACATTAGGAAATATCAGATGTATGAATAAATTGGCAGAGCCATTATGTTACACCAATTTCTTGTAGTTGAATGCAGATTGAGCAAAGTTCATTTCTGTAAGGGATTTACTGGTCACCAAGTTTAAGTCACATAAGTTTTCCTGAAGAAAAAAACCATCTTTCATCCCTTATGCATCTGATTGATCAAAAATGTGATTGTTTATATGAAACTATATAAACCTAGATAATAAATCCTACTCCAGAGCTACATTTGCTTTCAGGTTCAGTGAATAAAATCACGCCCCCAGGATCTTGGTCTGGTCTTTTCCCTATCGCCCCAGTGTACCTTCAGGAGGGCACACATTGCCCAGGCAAGAGGGCAGCAATGCAGGCAGACACAGGGTTTGCGTCATCAGAGACACCCAAAAACAGCCTTTAGCATTATTTGTGAGCTGTGGGGATACATGAATAAGAAAGCAAGTGAAGATGACGACAGGCAGCAAGAGGAAATGGCTGAAGCTCATCTTCCTAATACAATGAGCAATGTCCAGGCCCTGCAATCAGGTAGTGCAACCATAGTGTACACATCTTTTTCCCTGGAGCAAGCTGGTACAGGGAGATGCTTACACCTTCTGAAGGCAGTGCAGAAATATGATGCTTCTAACCATGGCTGAATGAGACAAAATTATGTTTTACTCTATATTCTGTTGAATACTCAGCTGTTTCAAGCATAGTTGTGTGGCATCTGTGTGGAGAAGCAGTGTTGTACAGAATCTATTTTCTACAAGCAGAAGTACTACAGAGACAACACGAAATAAAGCACTCGGAAGTCTCTGTCCTGCCCTTTCATATTATCATTTACGTAAGGTTGAATTTTTTTTCCAAAACTGCTGACTCTCTTCTTCTGGGAGTTCTTTTAATTACACTTGTAATATTATTTCAGGAGGAGCATTATCATTCCTATACTACAAAATTACTTGATCAGAAGAAATTTGCTTTAATTCTCCATAGGCTCCAGCAATAAATACGACATGTTCCATCCATGCCCTCTTCAACCTGCATGCAAGACAAAGGGGGTCAAAAACATGTGAACACCCAGATGTTTTCTTGATAATTATTTTAACAGTGATAGTGAATGGGAACTTGTGGAAAACGGAGTGCTCTGTCCTCTGAGAGAGGAGAAAGATTTAGGTTTGCTACTTCTTGGATTCGTTTTGTAAACGCCAAGGTAGCAGAAATTGGTAGTCACTTCTGAACATCTTAGCTTTGAATTCTAGCCGAAGCACCTCCAAGGGGAGCACTCTGCAAGCAGGATAAAGAGAAGGATTGTGAAGGCTCACTAGTTTATCAGGAATCATGCAGTGCTTGATAGCCTTGTCCCAAAATGCTATAGGAGGGAGACTCAGTGGTTAAGGGACTACACTGGGATTTGGGAGTAATTTCCAGCTCTCTCAGAATACTCATATAATTTGAGACAAGTCACTCAGGCTCACTGCACCTCAGTTTCCTTTTGCAGAGATGTTTTGAGGGTAACTAAGAAGCTTATGAGCTGTTCAATCGAAATATCAATAAAGACCACCTAAGAAGTTAATCAAAAGCCTCGCTGTAACTCTCTATGTTGATGTTAGTGCAGAACACAAATGTAATTCTGAATTAGAAAATGAAAAAAGTTTTTCTCCTTCTCAGAGCATCACTCATGGGCATTTCTGGACCACCCTCTACAACATGACCTGGCACGTTCAGATCTGGAAACAGTAGTCCATAAGGGCTAATAAGTAGTCCATAAGGGCTAATGAAACCCCAGGATTTCAACCCAGTGTTGTGGAGATAATAGGAAAATACTTTTTTTCCCAATGCACAAAATACAGATGACTGCTATTGTCAGCAAAAAGCAACTGTGAACATATAATTCCAGGATGATATATTTATTTTCTGAGGACCTGGCTGGAAGCCCAGGAAAGCCATCAAGAGCTCCCTAGGGCAGGGTCATCTCACATAACATTAGCTATTTAATCAGTTTGCTTAAGTCACGCAGGCTTCCTCAGCAATTATGGAGAGGGAGAGGGACACCTACCTGGACATGCTCATGCTCTCTCAGCACCAGAGAACTGGCTTGGTGCAGATGCCAAACCAGGGGCTTACTTGGGGTTAGGAGACATCTCTCACACAGGATCTAGACTTCTTTCCCACTCTAGAGCATTCCTGTGACAAAGATGAGAAAATAAGAGCTCTGAGCAAGAATATAACAAATGTACCTTTCCCAGCTATGTGAAATACATGGGAAGCTGAGTTGCCTGAAGCAAGCTGGTTTGATTTCATACTCACTGAAAGCAGGTATATTCAGGAAAAGCAGCAGTTCAATATATTTATGTCTAACCATTTCATTTAACACTGACGTTCAGCACAGAAAGAGATCAGACACTTTATTGTGCCTTGAAACAAATTTTAGCACAATTCACATGTAAATGCTTCCTGAGAGCAAGTTCAGTTTGTACTTAATACTTCCTTTAAGTTGAATTTGCTTTCAAGGATGCTACTGCAGCCCATTTAGTTCCTGGGCCATTCATAAGAACTCACCTCTGAATACTGTGAACACATCTGACACAAAACAGTGCAATGCCAGAGGTTCAAGAATTGCTGAGTTGAGCATCCCTTTCATTCGTCAAGAACCACCACATTTCAAGTGTGCGGCACACATTAAAACCTCTTTCTTCCGTTCATGTTTACCACTTGCCCTGAGCCATTTAACGAGCTGGCAGTGAGAAATGACCCTTAATATCCCAAGTGGAGTCTTCTCCTTGGAGATCAATAAACAGCAAGTGGGAAGACGCAGCCTTAGACCAAGATCCTACTGGGTCCAAGGCAAATCGTCTCCCAGGAGGGCTGAACGAGTGCAGTCATTAACCCAGCCAGGAGCTCTCATCCAGCCATTACAAGGGCACTTTTATTACAGAAGCTGGTAGCACTGACTGATAAGGAGCACCGTCACACATCAGTAGGGCTGGTAAGTGCTCCCTTGGGAAGGCAACTGTTCACTGGCACAACAGTCCTGGTTTATTACTGCTTCACCATCCTTGTTTTATTTCTCTCTAAAGCACCACTTCAGCCTTTAGAACAAACAAGTATATTTTTAAAATAGCCGGCACACTTTGCCCTCACCCACTCGCTCTCGTTTGTTGTGTTGTAAATTTTTCAGATTGTTAGTAATTTCCTCAGAGATGTAATCCCCACTTTCAAATATTTTCAGTTTCTTTGCTGGACTTATGGCTGCCTGGACAAAACTTCTTCAAGACCCGGGGCTTACAGCAAAAGCAGGAGTTGGGCAGAGAGGGAAAAGCTGTTGAGATGCAAAGGGCTATGTAGCACAGAGGAAAAACTGAAGATGTCTCCTTCTATATTAGCTTGGACAATGACCTGTTCATGGGATTGGACATATACTTCATTCACTGCAGTTTAAGGAGAAGTGTCAGAAGATTCCTCAATCTATATCCTTCCCCGGCAGCTGTGGTTCTCTCAGCCTGTTCCATATTTTGTGTCTGCAATTCAAATTTTAGTCTCTAGTACGTCCCACTAACCTCAGTGAACCTCTCCCGTCTGGACACTAAGGAGACTGGTCTCAGGTTTTCCTCTTCTGATACACAGCGAGGTACTGGCACTAGAAAAACCACAGATGCTGTCTTAACCAAAATCATTGTACTCTCCATGGGGACACATGAGGTGACCCCAGCTGTGGTTATGACAGTCCAGCTCAAAAGGTTTTGCGTATCTAGCAGTAGATCTCTGCAGGGGAGAGGGTGGGTCCAGGCCCAGTGGTCCTGAAAGCATCGATGTCCTTTACTAATAACAATAAAAAACCCTTTTCTCAAGTTTGCACCTGTACTAAACTACACTTACAAATGAATACAACTCTCAGGAACAAATATTGCTCAGTACAGAAACTGCACAAGCGAGGAAATGCAGGATCTCCCCACAGGGGAACACTGTTACCCCATTTGCCCTTAGCAGTTCTGTCCATTTCTAACCAACTTTGTCTTGCTGCCGACATTTCCATCTTCAGAAAACCAAAACACCACATAGCAGATTTGTGGCAATACCAGAGATAAAATGGGGATCAGTGTAGACCTCAAAGTTTGCTGCTCATCCTCACTCTATTCTTCTCATGGATGTAAGTACCCAAGGCTCAGAAGGTGAAGCCCCAGCTCTAACCCACAGCAGCCGTGTTTCTTCCATTAGATATAAGAACTTCTCTCTTCTTTCTGCGCCTCAGCTACAGTTGAGTTGACAGTGAGGAAAGGAATTAGGAACTAAAAAATAAGTGTTTCTAATCAAAACAAAAATATTAAGTTTTTAGGAAGTCTGAAAATCTGAACAGTATGAAGGAGCAATTAGATTTTCCTCCCACATTTTGGTTGAATGCTATTTGCACTGTACCACTTAAAAGATCAAGCAGAAGAAAAACATCACTTTAAGGGAAAGTTCAAAACACTAAAACATTTTAAAACTTTGAAATATTCTGATTTGTTTTCTAATGAATAATTCTTTGTGGATTGAATAGTCTGGCACAGATTTTTTAAAGCATCAGCTTTTGCAAAAATGGAAATCTGCTTTTTTAAATGCTTTTATAAACAAAATGTTCATTTGCCAGCTGAGGACACTGTTCTCAGTACTGCAATATGCACTGTCCTCTTTATAGGACACTGATCTCGCCACTACACGTTTTAGACCATACACACTTCATAGGTAATGAAAAAAGTGTAATTTTGTTTTCAAAGGCTTTCACGGGGACTTATCTTTTGCTAGAAATGAACTTTATAAATTCCAAACACTGTGTAGGTATTACCCACATGGGGAGGGATGATTGCAGTGAAACCCCACAAATAAAAGATGATGACTGTGAGCACCAAACTGATATTCCAGTGCTGTAACAAAAGTGCCCTGGCTCCCAGGAAATGTAAACTCAAGGTTGGCCACTGAAGACTGAGAGATGCTTTGAACAAAATGGCTCTGAGCCACAGCTCCAAACCAAACTCCAGTTGTGGCTTGGAATATTCTCCTTTTCTATAGCACACTCTTTTCTTTTAAACCAAAAAACCCTCCGTTTCATTCTCTGTCCTAAATGGCTTATCATGCTTCTAAGCCATCTTTCATAATTGCTGTGGTCCAGAGGGAAGATAACCAATTCTTGTATATTTTTAGTGTAAATCAAGGGTAATCCCCCTGAAGTCAAGAGTGCAGAAAAGCAAAGTGAGAAGACAATTAAGTCCTGCTGTTTTCAAAGGGCTTTGGAATCTCTGGGATTAGAAAGGTGCTATTTAAATCCAAGGTATCCATTATATTATTTATTAGTATATAATAAATCCATGTAACATAGTAATGCATATACAAAGTCTAAATTCTTGGCACAGGTCAGTAGATTCTCCATGTGTCCATTCTCTCTCTCTGGACAGCTGTCTTGTATAACAAGAAATGAATAGCAAAATAAAAATGTGTAAGGGCTAATAAAAACAAGCTGGTTTTTAGCCCTTACAACTGAAACTTTGTTTCAATGGCATCTTCACTTAATATTTTCATTTTTTCTTACTTTGCAAGACCACAGACTAATGATGGGTACAACAGAAAGCTTCAGCACTAATTTCAGAATGCCTGAGTCAGCCACTTATCTTCATTTATCCTCTTTGGTTGGAATAATGTTAAAAAAACCCCAAAACCAAAACCCACTGCAATTTAATAAACCTAAAATAAATAGATCTCCCCACCCTCCTCATGCTTTTCTGGAAATTAAAACATGTTACACTATTCTCCTGCAATTTCTTATTACTGCCTTTATCCCTAGCTACATTTAGTGCCAGTAATCACATTGGGCTTAATGTTAAAGCAGTAAGAGCTCATATTTAGTGACTAAATTATGCTTTATTTAAAGATTACAGAATGTCAAGCACAACAGACCTTTCCTTTCACAGTATCTTGCAACTTGTTGTCTGTCCCTGTGGTGTTGAACTTTGTTTTCCAGTAGGGAAATCTATACATTAATTTGGTTTTCTTACAGAATAATAATTATTGAGCCCAGGACCTCCTAAGTTCTCCTTAATTAGCAGCAGACACTATGAGTATGTCTGTCTGTCATTGCCCTAAGGTGGCTGTAACCCTTCCATCACACTAACTATAAGGAAAGCTGTAGTTTGAGAATGATCTTCTAGCTCAAATCCATAAATGTGAATTTTACTGGAGCTGCTAGTATGCCTAAGAGAATAAGCTTTTTTAAAATAGGAACCAGACCTTTGCTTGGCCTCAGACACTGCCTGTGGATGGGGGCTCCAGCTACAACCACAGCTTGAAGGATATGCAGCTACAGACAATGGTCGTGCAATGGGAGCTCAAGGTTCTCCATGAACGTGCAGTGGTGGCCACCATCTCCTCCAGGATACACAGATGTTACCATCAGGATGTCGATAGCTCCTTTCCATTAGGAGTCTGCAGTTTCAATATGCACAGAAGCTCCAATCTCTGCTCTACAGATGCTTTCTGCAAGATACATCTGCCAGGTGACATGGGATAAGTAGCACTGTAAACCGACGGTTTCAGGCAGTTCTGTGCCCGACTGACAGGAATGTGTTGAGTCAGGGTAAGAAAATGATCCCTCCTTGTCTAGAACAGGTTACCAGCAGAACTGCAGCAGCTTTTTTTGTGTTGGTTTATGTTGCTCAGGACAGCAGGCTGGCAAAAATTCAGCCACTGACATACATTGTACCTGGGACGGAAGGGAGCTCTGGAGGTACCTGGTCCAGCATCCAGCTCAAAGCAGGTCAAATCAGAGCTCGTAATTCAGAGACTCACTGAGATTTGAATGTCTCAACTTTGGATTTCAAAACTTGCTGACTTGGTGTCCTCTGCAGGACACCACTACCTAATCATTGTTCCTGTGCTCTAGAGAATAAGAGATAATTTACACAAATGATTTTTGTTATCCAAATAGCCACAAGTGGCTCTGTGAGTGCCAGAGACTCTGGTGCACGGACACAACAGTGCAGGATGCCCAGCTTTCCAGGAGATGTAAGCACTGAAGCAAGCAAACTGACATATGAAGGCTGCAAGACATATGAACAACTCACCTCGTATAACTTCAGAATTTGCCTTCTTGTTTGGAGCAGTCTGGACTTGATGAATATTTGAGCTGCCACATTACATTCAGGAGAGCCAAGTAACTGCTGGGATATTTTTTCACTGTGCCCTGCACTTCTGCATGTCTTAATATTTGCTGTGCTTTCTGCAAATTGCTTCCGCTCTGTATTCTGTTCAGATAACAGCAGAGCAGAGGAGACATATGCTGTGCTGACAGGAAAGAGGTTGTTGGAGTTGTTCTTAAAGCTGGGAAAGAAAATAACTGCAGCAGAAGAGGAATATCTTCCCCTACGAGGAGTTAGCCTCCTTAGAGCACGAACAGCTATGTACTATTCTGGGTTATGATTTGATCCTCATCCGAAATCAAGCACAGGTTTTATACTACTGCCCATCACTGTACTATCGCATTCCCTGCCTTCTAACATGGAAGCAGCTTTCACAGCAGTATCTCTAGTGGGGCTCTTCCTATCTAAATCTGTCCAGCCTGGTGCAGCTCTGCATGTTTCCTGAATTACTGAAAAAGCTGTCAACGTCTATACCATTCTGTACCAGTTTCTGATCTCTCCTAAATAAGAGGTTGCTGCATGGCTTCTCCTGAACAGGAATGGCTTTACCTCTCCTCGGCTCCCAACTACACATACTGTTATTGTTCTTACTACACATATCTCAACTTCTTGTACACCCCCAGTCTGCTTGCTGGTGGGGTGAGAAACAGAAAAGGCCTTGATGCTGTGTAAGCACTGCTCAGCAATAATTAAATAATCTCTGTGTTATCAACACTGTTTTCAGCACAAATACAAAACACAGCCCCACATTAGCTACTGTGAAGGAAATCAACCCTACCCCAGCTATAACCAGCACAGGAATAAAAGAGAGAAGCACACTGACATTAACAGAAATGAGTTCAAATGCATTTGAATAGGGCCCAAGGTGAACTCTACAACATTTCCAGCTGTGAAGGTGGCCTCTCAAAAGTTTTCTCTCGTTTTGTGTTTTTATTTGGTTACAGAAAATTGAGGCACAAACGTTCCTAGATTAAAAAAAAAGCAGCTGCATCAGATATGGCTGGCAAGGAGGAAAAGGGAATTGAAATTTGAACTGTTTTAAATACCATATTTTATGATATATGGTCTCCGACAACACATTGTCTTTCTGTGGAGTCTTCTGTGTGTGGTCCATAAATCCCTTTTCATAAATAAAGCCATCTGTCTCTTTTGAACTATAGTAGCTCTAATTTAAAAAACCAGTATTTGCCAATGTCTACAACTCATTAGCTCCAAAGCTGTAAAAAACTTCCATATCTGGTACACCATTCATCAGTCCCTGGCAATTGCTGTTTTAAAAATTATGCCCGTTAGTTGTAAACATCCATTTTTCATGAAAGATATGTTTTGCTTTGAATGTCAGGTGATTTCAAAGGTAACAGTGAGAAGAGGCAAAAAAGCCTAGCACTCCACCTCGTGTCCTCTGACAACAAAAACTAACAACTTAAAATTCCAAAAAAATAGGACTTGGGAATCTACCTGGCTGTAAGTGCTGGAATAGAGAAACTATTCATTTCACTCCTATGCATGTGGTTAGCTTCCCTCACAATAACAAAGACAAAAGGACAGACAGCTAATTCTGAATAAAAAAGAGATTTGCCTCTGAATAGACCTTATCTGCAGGATTTCTGGGCCATCCTGTGCAAAAGAGAGGGCTCTGGATGAGCTGGGCTGCTGGCGGCAGGAAGATTGGGAGACAGAGGACAAAGGAAAACATCCACTTGGAGTATTTTTGTCCCCATCAAGTTGTATTTTTTGAGGATACCTGCACAAAATCTTTGTGATGTTTAATTCCCAAGATCAAAATAGGCAAGAACATTTTGGTGACAGAAATATTGTGTGGTCTAAAATGTTTTCTGGGGTGTTGAAGCACTTTGCGATGGTATCAGCCATTAAAGTAAAGCAACGATCATTTGCACTTCTTTGAACGAAAACCACTATGCAAAGAGCATAGCAGAGCTAATCCCTTGGCAGACCAGAAAAGATGACTGAAAATGAGAGGAAAATCAGCGCATTCACTGATTTTAATAAACTACATGTAGTTAAAATCCAGCCCTTTCTAGTGGGTAAATGGGAGCCAGGAGGGCTGTGTTTTGGCTGCAATTCAGCAAAACACATGGTGGATTCCCAGTGAGATTAACAAGATTTAAACGTATTCATGAGTGGTTTGTTGAACTGGACTTTGTTACAGGAGATTTTAGAAAAAATCTAATGCCACTGTTTAACTCTTTAAACATCCGTAACACAAAACTGATGCTGATACATGATAGTATCGTGCCTCCCAGGCAGAGGTCTGAGGTGTAGACATCATTTAAACCTTTTCTGAGAATCTTCAGAGGAATTGCTTAAGAAGAAAATAAGCCTGCTTCAAAATGAGGATTAGCCCCACAGCCAAAGCCCACTGAAGCCAAAAGAAAGGCCCTCCTTGGTTTCAAAGGACTTTGAATGATACCCAAAATGTACTTATGAAGGCTCTATGAAGAAAGGAAGGATCTTTAAAGAGGCCACGTGTGTGTGTGCGCGTATGTGGGTATGTGTAGGAAGGAGATTAGCTATCGGCTCTAGCTAAATAGACAACCACAAGCAATTCTGGAAAGGCCTTGTGGAGGCTGGGGGGCTTAAGGTGATCCTTATCGTGCTGTGAAGATGAGACTGGGCTGACAGAGCTGTTCCTGTCTTGGAGAATGGCAGGTTTAACAGTCAAAATGGTCTCATGCCTTAACCCCCATTTACTTGTTACTGTTTTCTCATTCTCTTTTTTTTGACACCAGATTCCTTTTCTCACCAGGAAATGAAGTTTTTTTACGAAGAAATCTGGGATATGAAAAGCAACTGCATGTCCACCTCATCTCAGTAAACTCTTCCTTCATTTTCTCACGCGGCATCACGAGGGTTGTGAACAAGGCTGCATCTTGTGTTTGCCTTCCAGCCACATCAGGGCTGACAGCTTAGGGAATGAGAGACTTCTCAAAAAAGAAGGGAAGGTATTACAAAAGGCTGCAGACCTCAATGTGGCACTTAAATTCTGGGCTAGACCTTATAAATCTTGGGTAACCAACATCACTTTCCTAGCACTGTTTAAAATGCTGATGTGAGTTGAGTTAAACCTCCTTGAAACCAAATCGTACACCCCAACTTATGAGAGCTGTAGCGAAATTTCATCTGACTGAAGGGCAACCCATGCTGCAGCCATGCAGGAACTGAAGAACGTGACCTGAAGGATTTCCTTGGTGTTGCAGTAGGGTCAGGGATGTTGGCTGGTGAGACTGTAGCTTGCTGGAGACTTTAAAAGTGAAATGTAGGAAAGCAAGAAGGCACCAGAGACAGCCCCAAAAACACCCTAGGAATAAGACCTCAGAAACATCCAAGAGCCTACTATGGAGAGGACTCAGTTAACAGTCAGAGACTACTGTGATCAATACGATTATTACTAATAAGAGCAGATGGTTCAGCTTGTTACAAGCTAACTGTCTGAAAGTCAAAAAAGAGCACCTAATTTGTAAAAAGTAGATTTTTTGTTTCTTTAGAATTGGTAAAATCTTTCACCTAGCACTGCTTTTAGCAAGGGAAGAGACGAGGTGTGGATGAACTTGCTTGCTGCTGAATCCACAAGTTCAGGACAGATAAGCAAAGTGCTGCTCATACATCACTTAAAGCACAGCAGCAGGGAAGGGGGAGGCTGGATTCGCTTGCCTGTGCTGTGCCTCTTCTGCAGGTACAGGCATTTCTATCTCTAGGGCTGTTAATATAGCACCTTTCAAAGACAGTGAATTCTCTTTAGAAAGAGGGAGATAATGAGGCTGTTTCTACTCAACACTGCATTTAGATAGAGAAACAAAACAAATACTGCTGTCAAGATTTATAGCAAATGCATTATAAAGGGCATTAGGACATTTGTATAAAGAACTAAAATGGACCTGTAGTAGAAAACACACTTTACTTTTATGACTTTAACTTTAGGGCATGAAAGGCACCTCGCTAATGATTAGAAGGATACAGATGAGCCATAACAGTCTATATATCCTTATAAATGATATACAGGGAGAACTAAAAGACAGCAAATTACAGTCCTCAGTGCTGTGCTTTTTTCTTCTTCACCTCTCTCTTTCTCAGTCTTCCAGCTCAAAGAAGGCAATTAAAACTTACATTGATCAACTGTGTATTAACTTAGTCAAATCACTAGCCACTTCTAGGAGGTGGTGTAGATAGCTGGGATGGACTAGAGCATTATAGAAATATCCAGAGGCCTGGAAGGAGGCAGAGGTCACCCAAATGTGCTGCTCCCAAGGTCATAATGGGTGAAACTGTTGATCCCTGTCAGCCATCCATTGGCACGGTGCTGGCTAGTGTCTCTGGCAGGGTCACCACTGAGCCAGTTCACAGTTCTATGATGGATTTGCTGCTGGTGCACAGCTGGCCCAGGTGCATGACTTACCTGATGTCCTAAGGAGGTGTCTTGCTGCAAGCCAGGGTCCTGCTGTTGCCTCACTGGCCTCTGCTGCAAGGGGGACAGGAGTGTGTTTGGACACCAGGGTTGTGCTCGGAAAAAAGAGGTTCCACATTTTCTAGAAATGTTTTCATTGCAGAGTTTTTGCCTTAAGGAGCCTTTCCTTATTTCCTAATTTCAAATGTAGTAGACTCTCAGCTGGATTAGCTCTATTTTGGTGTTTTAAAACAACATACATATTTCCTAGCAGGAGCCAGCTAAGAGCACATGTACAGTCAGTTCTTGGTGACAGACAAGTGACATAACTAACTCATTAAATCACAGTAACTCAGTCTCTTTGGATCACTTGACCTTATGCTAAGAGATAACCTATTCATCAAGGTCTTGATCTTCTTGTGGACAAGAAGGAAGAAGGAAGGAAGAGGGGAGAAATGACGAGGCAAAGGAAAATGAAGTGACTTACTCAAGGTCATAAGAAATCTGCAGGACTGGCACGGCCGAGCTCAGTGCTGAACGCCAGCACCGGGTCTCAATGCCAAGAAAATGCCTCCTCTAATAATCAGAGAAACGTGCATTTGACATCAGGAGTCAAATCGCTGTTGTCCCTTCAAAACAGAAAAAAGGGCAGTTGTGGCTACTGGCCCTGGCTGTGCTGACAGCTCGAACCTTGACTAACTTCTACAGAATGGGGTTAGCAGAAATGTCTTATTTCTTTGTGGTGAAAAACACTGAAAGAGAAGCCTTTTCCAGTAGAGGGGCTCTTTTCATGGTTAAGATGGAAGCAACCATGGCAGCGCACTGCATTGCTCAAAGGAAAGAAGCAGAGCTGTTACATCCCTCCACTATGTATCAATCTCCAGCTGTTTTTTGGGTGGTCCATGCCTGTTTATTAACAAAGTTAAAGAAGTCCTGAGGCTGCTCTAACTCAACACAGACAGGGCAACCCTGCACCCTTGCATTGCCCTCTGCCGTTTCCTTGGCCTGCAGCAGACAGACAGACGTGCAAGAGTAAGGTCGATAGATCCCTAGGGCTTCTCGAAAGCTGCTGTTGTGCAGGCACCTTGTGATTTTGGAGCCGACTTCTCCATTCCCTTGCTGTGTAATTCTCTCTTTATGGAGTTTTTACCTTGGGGGAAATGGGTTTTATTGCAAAGTCAAAAGGTAATTTTTACATAGACTCCATTACCTGTTTATAATTAAAACCATAAAATCCCTTTGTAGGAGGCTTAATAACTTCCCCCACACCAAAAGAGGTTTTCATAAAAAAGACTCATTAAAAGTACTCACAGCTAATGCTGTAAAATGGAAAGAAATATAGAAAATTATTGGGACTTATTTCAGCGTTTAAAAATAGGCATTTTTCCCCATTCATTTTTATAGCTCAAAGTGATACAAAACTGGCAGACTAGTCTTAGCCTTTCTGGTCCTCGTTCCCTCCCTTCTCCCTCTATCCATAAAATTGCCTAACCAGAAGTGGTGCCTGGGACTTACAAGGGTTGCAATCATGTGTTGTGAGAAGCAGCTGTGATTTCTGACCTTGAGACCACTCCAGGAGGTCCAAGCCCAGCAGTTCTATGAGCTTTTCCATGTCCCGTGTGCTTGTCTTGACCTCACGCCATCCCCAATCACGGCAGCATGGGGACAGCATGAGCATCAAGCATAAGGTTCTCTGAAGCTTTCTGTCATTTGGAACCATTGAGGCTGAAATATGGTTTTGGTTTCTAAGGGCTATTAAAGTATATATATAGTTGACACACTATGAACAGGCAGATGTGGCCTTTGAAATAAATGGATGTAGAGTAAAATTACATGTCTTACTTTGCAGTAACAACTGGCTAGGAATGTGGATGTGGATGTTTGGCTATCAGCTGACGAATGAATTGCATATTCATTCCTTCTCCACTCAGGTAAGCCCAGAGTCATAAACTCTCTTCAGCAGAGACAGCTTCAGAGCCTTTCTCACCAGTCACTGATCCCACTGCAGGTACCCTCGATGCAGTGTCTGTTCGGCTCAGTTACAGAACAAAAGCTGCATCACTGTGTGTCTTCTTGAGGTACGCCAGTGTACTGGTTATGGCAGAGTTCCCACTTTGGACACCCTCCAGCTGCATCTGAGCAAGCTTCCTGTTCAACACGTGAGTAAGAGATGCTGTCACCACAGGTGTCTGCAGTCTCTGGTGCCCTAGGACTGCCTGAGCAGAGGAGAGTACCACCGCTGCTGAAAGTATTTCCAAATCTGGTTATGGAGGGAGGTATAAGAAGCACAAAGATGAGGAAGCTGGTAATGTTTCAAGATCACCCAAGACGGTAAAGGTTTTTCTGGTTGCGATATTAAGTTGCAATTAATATATTATATAATTATTAATAATTAATATTAATTAAAAGAGATCTTTTGATTACACACCCAGTCTGAACTGGTCCTGGGACAGTCAGTGGCCTGGGGGAGGTGCATTGTTCCTTTTCCAGTTTCAAAGAATAAAAATGAGCAAGAAAAAACACAACAACGAAAACCCAAAACATACACGGCAAAAATAAATCCTAAACCAGTCTCTAGCAAGGTTTCTAAAAACAGGCTGTGGGTATCGTACAAGCAGTTTGCCCTACATGGATTTATGACCTACAGGCATCTCAACCAGAAACCAAAGAAGGCCTACCCTACAACCATCTTTGTTTTGTGTTTCATTGTCCCTTCAAACAACCTCATATCCAGCTCAGATTTCCAGCCCATGTTTATTTTTTTTTCTCTTGCCCTAAATAATGCCCTCGATGAACAGTTGATAATGTCACCTTGGCAGCAAATTATGTGTGCAAATGAGATAAAATTGGATAACTTAAGTGGCAGCACAGTGGAGGTCAGCCCCTGCTCACACCAAGTTCATGGGTTAATAGACAAGTGTCATCGTGCCACCATTCTGCAAAGGAAAGTAGATGTATCCGAGTCTGGGAAAGTCCAGTCCCTTGAGAGCCTGGCTTAAAGCAGATCTTACCTTTAATGGGAGCAAAATGAGCAGAGACTCTCCTCGAAGTCAGGAAGTTTGGAACCGTAATTTGGGGAATTATGGTCTGAATTTTGCCCTGCTAACAGATTTATGACTATATAGTCCTGTTTAACTACAGAATTCTTGTATCTTATTCCATTTTTCCTAGCTAAGCACTGATTTTCATAAATCTACATTCTCCACTCACAATGACGTCTCCAATATCTCGTTTTTTGGTGTGTAAATAATTTCCAGTTGGAAATGCTGACTCATGGGGGAACTGAGGTTAAAGAAACTTTACTTATGTCAGAGAAATTGATCCTTTGTAATTTAAAGCCTTCGTGCACTGCTATTTTTCTTATACCTCTTACTTCAGGTCTTTGCCCCACATTTGGGCCGTGGCAGGTGGAGAGTCATGTATCTGTCAGAACAGTAAATCTGTCTCATTGCTCATTTTTGGCCTCCTTGACCTTGCTTGCTCACCGTACTTTATCAGTATATTTCTTCCAAACTTCAGAAAAAGCAAAATATTCTCCCCTGATGCCCTCCTGCATTTAATATAGTACCACTTCTAATGCCTTTTTCAACATGTAGTAACCTCTCAACTCCCTTGCCCCTGCCACCTTTTCCCTCCTTTCTTCTTCCTCACTTTTCTTTTTCTCCCAGCCTACACACACAGTCCACTTCTCTCTTGAGCTTCTGGCCTTTGAGCTTCATCCTTATGTCACTTTGACATACAAACAGCCATCTCTATGTTAATCCCATCTGACTGTTTCCTTCACTTGGGGGCTGGGTTACTTCGAAACTCCTTCTAACACATCTTCACCCCTGCAGGAGTGTGGCAAACAAGACTTATTTAATCACTCAGTCTCCTTTGTAGAGTGTCTCCTACCATGACTGAGGGTTTCTTGATTTTGTGCTGTTCTCTGTGGCCTCAAGGAGTTTCTACTCCTTCAGTACATGCCTTTTTGCCACCTTTCATTTTCTAAGGCTTTATCCCCACAGCCAACATCACAACGTTCCCATCCCTTCAGACTCCCAAGGGGAAGGCAGCCAAATGAGTAAACTGTTGGCCGTCAGCAGCATACGTTCGTCCCACACAAGATCTCTGCTCTGGAATGGCATCAACACGATGGAGAGCAGAGAGCCCATTAAAGTCAGTAGCCTTGGGGCTATGCCTGCACACCCGTGCCCCTGAAAGGCAGCAAACCTGTCCCATTTGCTAACTGATGCAGTAAGTCAGTGGCTCCCACAGCAGCCAGGAGACATTGCAATGACGACTGTAAAAAAAAATAAATTGCTTTCTATCTCATTTAACTGTCCCTAGTACATGAAGGCACCTTGTAATGTTGGTTTGTAGCTTGCTGCTTTTTTCCCTTATTTGTAACTCACTCTTCTAGAAACTTCAAAGTAATTGGCCTTGGTGGATTTCCTATCAATTTATCTTCCCCTACACCTTAACTCTCTTCGGTACTCAGCCTGTAAGGACTTTGCAGAAGGGGGCAATGGCCTCCTGTCACATATGTAGTGTACCCAGTTCAACTGGACCCAGATTGAGGTGGCATTTGAGAGTAGCAGTGGAGTACTAATAACAGAAAGCCCTCTTACAGCTGCCCCTGCTCCTGCTGCACCTTGGGTGTCAGGCTTTCCTCAGAAAGATCCTAAAGAATTCATACAGAAATTTGTGATATATTACACTGAAAGAATGGCATTTATCAGCTGTATATAACAATAAAAAACACCAATTACAGTGGAAAAGAAAAAAAATCAGATTGGGTTAATGAGGCTGGTGATGGGGTGAAGAGTCACTCACAGACAGATAAGGCAAAGTCACGTCACAACATTGCTTTTGCCGTGTATTATTTGTAGTTAGCACATTTATACTTGCTTCTAAAGGAAGAGGACATTAAACTTAATAGAAGACAGTAAACACTAGAGGAAAGTCTGAAGCTATTTGAAACACTACACTACTGCTTTTATTATACATGTGAGAAATTCCAGCTTACGAGGGGAATTCAGAGCCTTTAAATTATGAGCCTGACTTCAGCAATTTGCCTCCTGCACCGGGGGAGCAGGGAGAGCACAGCCCTCGCAGACATGGGATCAACTCAGCCACGTGGAAGAACCCAAGGTTGGCCTTGGCTCATCAAATGCAGGAGGGAACACCACATTCAATAAGGCCGATATATCATTTACAAGATGCTGCGAGATACAATATGCAGTAATCACACCAAAGCACAGCGAAATAGAGACAAGACAGGCATGAAAAATTGCAGAGTGATTAGTAATTTGTCATAGACTTACAAGGAGTTTACCAAAGTTGGAGGCAATGGAACAACACGCACTTTCTGTGCCCTCAAACCAACTCAGGCACTGAGTTCTCCATTCCAATTTCAGGAAGCTAAATAGCAGTGATAATTGATGAACAGCTCTGAAATGTCTTCCCATGCCTTTTCAGTTCCTGATTCTATTGTTCTGGTAGGAAAAAGTTTTCCCAACAAACAGTTTATCGATTGCCCATTGCACATTTTTCCCTCTGAAGCTGTTAGAATGCCATCCAGATGTCAGACACAACGCACTAAACTAGAAATTCAGCAAGGGAAGAAAGAGATCTTTTTGCTGCAGCGTTGGATCTGACATTCAAGAATCCAGACCCTGCTTTTACCTCTAGAGTTTCGTTTGCCCTTACTGTTCTTCCCCATTCATAACAGAACAGCAAGAACAATTCCAGTCCCAAATTTCTGTGGCCTTTGATATCAACTATGAGCACTGTGAAGTAAGGATCACGTTAGTGGGATGGTCTGGAGAGTGCCTAGCATGAAAGAGCTTTGATTCGGGGGTTGGAGAAATTACTGTTATATAAAAAATAAATGATAATAATAGGTGAAGGGCATAGTAATTTCTGTGTCATTCAGTCTGCCTCCTGTAATGGATGGGTCATTGTTTTTTTCCTCACTCTTCTTTATTTTTCAAAAAGTTTTCAGACACCCGCTCTTTGCAACAACACCTATTTCTCCCTCCATAAAAAGGCTTCATACAGTACTTTGGATGATGCTCAGCAATGTGAGCAGTAAGCTGATAAGGGCCATTAAAACACATGCAGGTACCAAAATACACACTGTGTGAATTTATTCTTTTTCTTTTTTTTTGTTAAGACCAAGCACTAACATCTTCTAAGTTTTAAATACAGTAGAATGGTGCTCTTAAATTTAAAATCAGTAACGCTGGCTAGTAAATTGCATTTAAGACACAAATGCCTTCTGAATAAGTCTGCCTGATCTGTTCTCCCTAGGCACCTCATTCCTGCCCCACTTTAGTTCATGGGGAGGGCAATTCCTGCCAAATTAATCATTACGCCTATAATCACAGAGTCAAAAAGCTGACCCCCTGCTCGTCTCAACATATGCCCAGTGCCTTAAAGATCAGATCACTATTTTATCCCAGCCTTGCGCCCCACTGCAGCACTTCATTGTTTTTGTGGTTTAAAAAAGAAAATATATAAAGAAAATGAGTATAAGACATCCCATCCTTCCACACAGAGGAAGGAGAAAGACAGCCCAGGACAAACAGCTTCCTACAGGAACGCAGCCGCTTCAGCGTGCAAAGGGTGACATGTGCATACAAATGGGGCCTAATTAACTGCTTAAGGACAGATTAGTTGCCATATGTTGCCAAGAATGATGGGTGTGCTTCCAGTGAGGAATTAATCGATTACAAATATGCCACTTCATGAAATATACTGCCAGAAAGATGGGCTGCCTTGCACCCTGGGGAACAAAGGGAAGGGATTTTAGGAGGGTGCGTGCTTGCAGTGTTGGTTTTCCCTCTGCTGTGCTAGTTTTCCCTGTGCTGGAGAGGAGCAGAGGGAGAGGGCTCAGCGGCAGGCACCCGTGCGCTGACACTGCAGGTGCTCGTATCTCACCCGGCCCCAGCTGCATGGATTTGGGTGGCCGCAGCAGTGACAGAGTGGAGCGGGGGTCTGCTCCGCCAGCGATAAAGAGCAATTACTCTGCAGGCAATGCAGTAATTCAAGGAGCAAGTCAAGACACCGGAGCTAATGAGGCTTTTGCATGACACTAATGTATCACAAGGTGCCAAGATGGAGAAAGAGCTGGGTTGCAGCATCTTTACCCAAGTCAGATGTCTTTCATAAAGAAATTCTTTCTGTCTGAATTTTTGGGAGAAGACAGGGATGGGTGAGGGCAGTTCAGCTCTTGATGCTGGCAGTGTGGTGCAGATGTGGCTGCCACTGGAAAAAGTGGTTATGTCCTCCATGGCCATCCCCTGGCCAGGTACCTGCCCCTTCTCATTCAACTGTCACCTCACCCTGCAGCTCCCCTGCTGCATAGAGCTAACCAAGGCAAAATGATGGTGTTCTGCTGCTGAAAAAGCTCAGTGAGCTTCCCAAGGGTTTAGCAGGGTTGAGATATCACCAGAAGGAGGGAAAAGATGGAGAAGGATCACACCTTTAAGCGGTGATGAGCTTATCATCAACATCAGCTGAGCTGCCTTTTTCAGCAGTGCTTTAGCCTATAAGTGTTAATCGGGAGAAATAATTTAATTTTTCTCACCTTCTTTTCTGTAAAATGGGTTATTGATATATAGCAACCTTGTCTGGCTTGGCGTGGATTAATCCATAACTGGCACTTTGCTGCCAAGGTCATGGGACTCTGTGAATGGGTGCATGCAAGAAAGAAATGCAAACTGTAATTCATACAGATCCCCCACTTTCTAAAACTACAAATTGCATCAGTTGAAGGCCTGAAGCAAAGTCCCTGGAAAGCAATGCAAAGACTCCATCGTGGTGGAGACAAGTCGATTAAAGTCTGAGCTCCAGTATTTCCCCAGAGATTTCCCCTTGCCTGCCAAGACTGACAGGCCTGAAAGCAAGTAGGGCACTGCCCCAAATGTTGGAGCACCCGATTATACTACAAGCTTCATAGCATTGAAAATGGTATTATAATGAAGAGTAGATGACATAGCAGCCGCTGCGAGCATCAGAAAGGTCAAGTGATCCTGTGCTTTCTTAGGAGCAATTTATGCAGCGCTTCAGTAACATCTGAAATGGAATAAGCTTGAGTAGGCATTGAGTTTTTTTCCTGGACTTCGTTAGGAGATGGAAACCAAGGAGATCTGTTAGATGTTAAACAGAAGCAAAAGAAATAATCCTCCTGCTTTCTCAGAGTCTTTTCAGCTCCCCTCCCAGCACAGTTTTAAATGTCTGCCTCACACTCGGCCTGTATCTCACACCACCGTCTTAAACACACAGAAAAGTAATATAGCAAGTATTCTATATAAATGTTCATCTGTCTCCTAGTGCCATTTAGCACTTGAAAAACAAGAAGGAACTAGTACCAACAACACCAAATGATGCAAAAGACAAGATACTACTGGATAAAAATACTTGATGCTAAAAATGGGATACGAGCCAGTGAGATCTGGGGCTTTGGTACGGCTCTGGAAGTTTTTACAGGAGCCTAAGGAGCTAAGAACTGAGAATTGTTAGGCTATTTAAAATATCTACGTTAGTGCAGAAAATGTTGAAGCAACTTTTAAACCACAGCTAGGAGGCACCTAAATATTGCATTAGAATGGGCCAGTGAGCATAGCAGCGGCGTCAAAGGAAGGGAAAGTTATCTAGAGCAGAGAGAGGAAAATTGAAAGGTAAAGGGAAAATAGGTGTGAGAAAGGTACGAAAAGAAATGAAAGGTAGGAGACTTGCTCCTGCAAGAGGCTTAGCACATCCTACACACACAGAATGCCTCTTTAACAGAAAGTGATATGTTTTGACTTTAAATTCAGCCTTTAAACACCCCACTGTTCAGTACAGAGGCTGCATTGTCTGGAGCGGGTTGAGAGCCAGCCCTACCTCTGCAATGTGTCACTTCTCAATTATCGTCAATAATTGTGGGTGTCACTGCTGGGATTGTGTAGCGGATTTAAGTAGACAGAACCATTAATAAACTGAAACCCATCTAGTAACATACAAACCTCAATTACCTTCAAAATTATTGAAGTCAGGCATAAGATTAGCTCCAGAAGACAGGGAAAAATAAGTTATTACAAGATCAGCAGAATCCCACAAAACAGGCTGCTTTCTATTCAAATGCAACTCTATCGAAAAGCTGCACACACACCAGACTGGATGCCGTTTACAACACTCTTTGCAGAGAGAAACAAACACATGTTTTAGAAGATAAGGTTTTTCACAGCCTTCTTACTTATCATTACACTAATTATTCTGGCATATTCATTCCTTTCTTGTTCAAGAAATACAGAAAATTCAGGAAGAAAACACAGTACAGTATTGTCCCTCTCCCTTTCTCTCCCTCATACCATTCCTTTTGAGAAAATTGTTAAAGGCTTTCTCTTAGAATTCAAAAAGTAAGACACTAAATACAGACAGACAAGAGATTGTCACTTATATTCAGTGTTTTTACAAAATCCAGTAATTTATAGAAAAGCAAAGTTCTTCAAAATGACCTTTTAGGTACTAGACAATTTATTTCAAGTGGGAGAAAGAGGAAAAAAATCAAGAGGACTTTCGCATGATAGTATGAAGTGCACTTAGTAAGAGAAAGCTGTTGAAAACACTTATACACTATTTTAGGTCTTTCCACTGTTGCCCATCACCATGGCATCAGAACATCTGAAATGTAAAGTAGATTAGCGAACTCTAAGTCCCTGTGGGGTTTCTGGTTCTTTGTCATTTTTTGCGTACACAGAATCCCATGTGAAGCGAGTCCACGTGTGCTTATTTCCAGTGAGGCTAAGGAAGTTTCATTTTTCTACAGTGCTGCACAAGAAGATGGAGCTACAGCAATTTCTTAAATTGGTCAGACTTTGGCTTTATCCACTTTGTCCATTTTTGGACATGATACCTATACTTCAGACTTTGAAACTGCTATTTTAGATTCTCTGACATCTAGATAGGTGTCTGGAGGTGTCAAGTACGTGTCTTACTTCAAATTCCTCTTTTCTAGGCTTGAATGGCTTAATTTTCTCACTGATAATTCTGTGAAATTACTCAAATGGATGTGAATTCACTACACACTTTTTTATAGCTTTTGCTTTTATCAGAATAAAAATCCAGTCCCTGTCACATTGCTGCGTCTCCTAATATGACAGCTAGGACCATCACTGTCACAAGTTACACGATGTAGCTGTTATTACAGCAATCTTTACATCTCAAATGAGGGAATTTTGTGGTCATCTGGTGGTGCTGTGCAAAATTATGTTTGAGTAGAGCTAACAATGAAACATTTAGAACTGTTACATAAAACATGAAAAGATGAAAGAACAAAATAATGGAGGTGGAAAAAAAATTAAAAGGGCTTGGGGACATTGTCCTGTTTTCCTTGTGACCTCACACGACAGCTCCTATTGCTGCTACAGCTCATGGACATGGTCAGCACTGCATGGATGGCCTGAGCCACTCTCAAAGTCCAGAAGGTCCACTGCAAGCATGCACAGCCTCCAGGGCACCTAACTCTGGGTCCCAGGTGTGGGAACTGGTCTTCTCCTGACCATCCATAGGATGTTGTGCGTAAGTAGGCAGAGCTCCAGACCCAACTTAGATCACCTAATCTGGCTACATTCACATCGCTTCACAGTCCTGGAAACCCAACTTACATTATTCCACTGATTGTAGGGACTGACTTAATGCACACTCACTGTACGCTATGAATGCAAATCTGCTGCTCTGATGAGCCAAAAGCAAGCTCAGCGTCTGCATGGCAAACCCAACAGGAACACGACCACCTTCTCCTCTTTGCAACCCTTCCACAAGGCCCTGACTGGCAGCGTAGAGCCATTCCCAGTTTTCAGGGACTTAGTAAAATAAATTGCTGCTCAATCCTCCACCCAGAAATGTGGGACAATCAAATCAGTCTGATGTACAGTGAGTCTCCCTTGTCCATGCACTCTCTGAGCCCATCAATTCTGCATAGGGCTGGGCTGGAGCAGAGGGGCTGGGCACCCAATCACAGCCACTCCAGGCAGGGGAGGGCACTGGCTCCGAGCATCCCCTATGAGTTTTGTGATACAGGAAGGTTAGGAACTAGCACCATGTTTGCAAACAAAAGAACTAGCCTTGATCAAGCTTGTAATAAAGAAGTCTAGGCCCTTTTTAGAGAGTCTTCCAGCTCAAACACTAAACCATCTTCATGTTACCCTGGGAAGTACTTTTTCCACAGAACAAGAAAACAATCAATTACTGTAGCTAATACATTCATTGGAACTATTATCAAAGCAGTATTTTAAAAAAACCCAACCTTCTGAGGATGCAGGGAAAGCAATCTTTAGAATAGTTTAGCCTAAGGTTCTTACCTTTTTTCGGGCACTAAACACAAAAGTAGTGTCTATTTAAAATAATTACAAAGTCAGTACAATTCATTTGGAATCAAAATAAGGAAAACCAAGGAAAAGTAACTCTAAAAAAATTTAAAAAGGAACGAAATCAGTACCTTGAAGAGAAATGTAACTGAAAAAAGTATAAGACAAAATCATTACTCAAGGAAGACAAGTTAAATTATTATTGCTTTGATACATACAGGAACAAAAAGCATCTTGATAACTACAAGAAAAACAGAAGTATCACCATTATCACTGAAGAATGCGTCATCAAAAGAGATTGGATTCCTGTTATGCCTGTCGCATTCTGAATCTTGAATAGTAGTGATTTGATTGAGCTGACCTCAGAAGAGGTCAACCAGACCAGAAAATCACAGGATCTGATGAATGCACCAGCGAAGGGCGCAGCTCTGGAAGAGCTCCCTGAGGCAGAGCCACGCAGCGCCACACAACCTCTCTGAGCATCGAACTGTGGATCAGGGACGCCACAGGGATGCAAAGTCTCAGGCATACCAATATTTTTGAACATTCAACCATTAAATCTGCTTTGATTTAACAAGGTAATAACAAGAATATATTTTGAAGATGGTAAGAAAAGCCCACCATCAAGATACTGAGCCAGCTCTCTGAGAAAACTATTTTTACAGAGATTTAATTAAAGGTTATAGAGGTTCAAAGAGAGGTTATAGATGAGATAGAGACAGGGTTCTCTGATGTGCACAGTGAAAGCGTAAGAGGCAACACTCACAAGTTTCAGCAAAAGAACTGGACATCAGAAAAATTACTCATAGAAGTGGGGCAGCTCTGGAACTTGTGCCCCAAAGACTCTGTGAAATCTCTATCTGTGGAGACATTAAAACCTGGAGTAAAGGCCCTCAGAGGTCGCTTCCAACCTAAACTAATCTATGCTTTGGAAAGATGGAGGGAAACAACCTTTCTCATGCACAGACTTAGTTAACCACAACTACTTCTACATAAATCAGAGGATGCCGGATCACCTGATGAGATCAGATGAGCTCAGACAGAGAAGTCACGGGGGCTGAAGGAGCCCACACACAAATCGTGCTCCCAGCTTCCTACCTTGAGCTTGAACGCAGTCTTTCAGGCTCAGTGTTTCCAGCAGCCCCTTCCCCAGATCCAAAAACCCCGGGAGCTGGAGGAGACCTGTGCTGCTCTGAGCACAACCCTGCTGGGATCCGTGCACTGGAGCCTCCCGCACGGCAGCTGCCCTGGGGGCAGTGGGGGAAAGGAGAGAAAGAGAGAAACTGCTTATTTCTATATGAGAACTCACTTAAGCAATTGAGCTACATCTCTGTTTTGGCACTGGATGTGTGCTAGTGTGCATTCAAACCTCCCATCTTACCGTGCCAGGACAGTGGACCATTTTCTGGTATTAACAATCCTCTGGCCTCTTCACAAAATACTGCTGACAAAATATTTCTTGTGCTCAAATAGCTACAAAACATTTTAAAATAACAAGTGATCCAACATATTCAAACACTTTAAAAACTAAACAAAAAAAATGTAGTGGCTTCGATAGTGAGAAACAGTATTACTTTTTTCTTCATCATTTGTCCCAATCCGCAGAGCAGCGGAGGGGCAGAAGGGATTACTATTTGACACACTGGTATAAATCTGGAGAGACTCGGATTAGGATTAATCTTTTGCTGTGCCAGCCTGTTTCCCCCCAGCAAATAATCCTCCCACTTTTCCCATGCTCCTGCCCAAGCTTCTGTCCCTGCACAGATGAAGGACTCCTTGTCCACAGCTTTGCTGTCCCTCCTCATGCAGATACAAGCCACTTTAAGGTCACTTCTCACTATCTGAGGTTGGGATGAGATATTTCTATGGGTGTAGCATTGATTCCTTGCTCCGCTGCCAAGTGACACCATATTTGAATCGTTTATCAGACCAACCATGGCTTGGCCAGCTTTAGAGGATGGTACTGCTGGAGGCTGGGCAGCAAAGAGTGACCCAAGTGTCCCTGCAGCTTGTTTCAGGTAGGGGATATGGTGGCAACACACAGTAGATTCCTTTATATCCATTAAAGGGCCGACAGATGTACTCACACATTGTCACTGCCTGTCTGACGTAGGTACTCGCTTGCTGAAGGGCTGAGAGAACTTAACAGAAATAGCAGCAGCAGGAGAGGCAGCAACGTGCAACTTGTAGCGGCCGTGCTGCCTTCTGTGTCAGTTCTCACCTCCCCTGGCGCTCCCCGCGCGAGTTCGAGCTCTCCAGGCTCCATCTAGGAAATCTGGGCAAGGCATGCGAGTGAATGTGCATTCATTTGCACAGCCTCATTTTTCAGCTCGGCCGGGCTAATAATAGAACTGCGACTAACTTTCCAAGTTTGTTCATTTTCAGTTTAAAGCAGACTCCCAGCATTGTTCCAGTATGTCTCTGTGGATAAAGATGACAGCCTGTTCTCTGCCTCATCTTTTCAGGTTTATGCCATGATACAGCACCCTCCAGGTGGTCTGGCAGCATGGGCTACTCCTAAGAAGATTGCACAAAGGGATTTGGGTTAAATAAAGAATAGCAAAAAAAAAAAAACAACACGGAGAGAGAGAGGAAGAGAGAAAGAGACAGAAACCTCCTTTCAGTGATGGCAGAGAATGGCACGGGGCCACCAGCACACGAGGATGAGATCCAGGTCTGCCATCACCATCTGGGATTGTTCATCCCTGCCAGCAGCCAACTGATGGAGGCTGTGCCATGCGGTGCCATGGCTCGTCACCTCCCCGCTGCAGCCCTGTCTCAAACACTCAAAAGCTCAGCTGGGTGGGTGGGATTTTGGTTCTTTTCTTTGAAATTTTTGCTCAAAAACTGAAGAAGGGGCACTGAAACATGACTAAGCACTGCTCAGAGAGACCTTGCTGCTTGGACCATGGTGTATTTTATAATGTAGAGGGGATTGCCCTTGGGTTCCAATAAACTTAAGATTGGAGGAAATCCAAATGAAGGGTCTAGGGTTGTCGTCCTAGCTCTTTCCTTGCAAAAGCAATTTCCTTTATTGGCATCTTCAAAGCAAAAGTAATCTTTCTGAGGGAGGTTTGGCAAAAACATGGAAGGTTTTTATAGCGACAGGGCCAAAGGTTTATAAAACCCCATTGAAGCCATTGCAGTCCAAGGTAATAGGTAGCTATAGACTTAGAGGAGAATTAATGGAAGGAAAACAGCCTGGATTTTCAGTAAAGGGAAAGGCAGAAACCTTTGTTTGGTTTCCATTCCAATGCACACACATCACCACCACCAAGCACTGATATTTTAAGAGGGAGCTGTGATTTTTGAAATAGGCATTTCAGAATACTTGCAATGCTTTAAAGTAATAAATTATGCTGAAAAGTCATTCTTACTCGCCCACTAATTGCATATAACACTACAGTTCCCATCATTATCATCTGGATATGGAGACTGTTCAACATGACTGTTCAACGGGATGTTCTTCCCAAGAGCCCTTTTGTCTTTAGGATAGAGTTAGAGCAATGGGGAACAAAAGAAAAAACAAGTTTGTCCAGAGTCTAACAGAGTAAATAAGTACCAGCAGCAAATGAGAGAGTCCTACACAAGGCTCAGCACAGCCCTTCATGTGGGGATGTGGGGCCCCATATTCCCTGGCAAAACCAACTCTTCCTCTGATCATTCATGCTGGAAGTCAGGCTGAGCTGTCATCCAGCAAGTTTTAAAGCCAACAAATGTTCCTATCTACAATTGTTTTTCATGCCTGCAGTTGCAGTTGCATTCAGAAGAGAACGCAGGCAGACAATAGCAGGAGGATTATGTTTCTTAGCACATGTGCTGTGGGGATCACGCAGCTGGGGCAGAAGCTGAACACCTCTTGGCAACTGCATCTCATGGAGGACGCCAAAATATTCATTCCTTCTAGACACAGGGAAACTGCTGCATTTATGAAATGCTATTGTTTATGTTCTTTAAAAATAAAATGGTAACATTTTCTGCTTTGGTCTTAGTTTAATCGGTATATTGAGCTGAAAGAGAGGAAAACTGAAGCTGGCAAAATTTTGCCTGTAGGCAGCAGTTTTGTTGTTGTTAACAATGCTCATTAGTTCATTTTTAACATCTCTCTGCTGATGTCTGAGTCGTGTGATAAAAGCAGCCATCGGCATCTTCTCTCCTTTACTTAGTTCAAGGATTTCTGTCGAGTTCAAGGCCAGAGGCAGGAGGTTCACCCCTACGAACAGCAGTCGCTCAGCACCAATAGGCTGGGTAGCAGCCACTGTGCAATCAGCAATAACGGCACTGACAGCACTGTGCACCTACTCAGGGTGGACTGAGATACCCTGGCACTCCAGAGTAGTCTCCCCTCTGCCTCCTGTCTAATTAGACATAGCATATTTGTGCTTTAAAGTATCCATAGACTAATAAATACATATGCTCCTATTTGGTGTGTCTTTTAAGTGAGATGCTCTACCTCTGCAGAGCCATGCTTACCTCTCATACACACAACCATTTGCCAGGAGAGCCCTTCCCATGGGCTGCAGCCACTTTTTAAAGAAGCAGAAAGGATGGGAAGAGCTTTGCTTGCCATCCGCAGCAGATCTGAACATGACAGCTGGCTGGACCACCAAGGTCGGCATCAAAGGATGCAGATCTTTTGCCTGCTCAGTGTGCAGCAGGTTAAGGAGGTCTTCTATACAGTTGGGCTGCTACTATTGTTTGTGGACCATGGTTTTTGAAAGAATTGCTCTGAGTCCCTTCACTCTTTTCCGCAGATTCCCTCCATTTGATAGCATTTCCAGGTCCTGCACTGCTCTCTCCACCATCTGGAAACATCCCAGGATTCTGTTTTGATAATGCAGGCACAGAGCAATGCACTTGACCTTATGCATACAGCCTTGCCTTTACCCCGTCAAGTGGTTTTTGTAACATCGTAACAGAAAATTCTTGACTCAAATTTCTGAAGAACCATGGCCACACCCAAGCTGCAGGTTAATGGAGGACTTTTGCAATCAGAAAAGACATTAATATATTTTTTCCCTGCAGCATTACTATAACCAAGGCTAGACCATAGCACTCAGCTATTAGAGGCAGCATTCTGTTACCTCTTTGTACCAACCCAAACCAATCTCTAAGCAGAAAAACAAATCCACTTTCTTCCAGCTCATTGTGCATTTTAATCACCAAGATAAAGGTAAAAGTCAGTTGAGGCACAGATTTTAAGTTAATGCTTCCTTGACGGAAGGACTGCGTCAGGGAAGAGGGGTTTTTTTCTCATTTAAAGGACACTAAAATCTGTGATATCCTGAGACTAAAAGGTAATTGAGGTAAAATAGTGATGACATTTGAGGCAACCAGATTGATTAGATCAGACTGTTTGTGTTTGCTCAGATTCCTCGGCTCCTTCCCAATCCCTCTTGATTTTTTTCTGTTTGTAGTAACACAAATCATCCTTTCAAACTTTCTCCTACTCTGGTTAAAAAAAAAAGGAAAAAAGGTGCTTTACAATTCTAATGCTGTAACTGCTGCGCGTACGCCAGAAGTTTGTTCCTACTGTGTCAGCTCATACAACAGCTTGGCCTTATCTACATTGCACAGAGATTTGAACAGGTTTAAGAGAGCTTTCAGAAATTTAAATTCTCTGTTTACCACCTAGTAGCCTCTCCTGCTTCTCAGCACACGGTTCCTACCAGGCTGATGAACAAACGCAGCCTCCTCCTAGCACACAAATATTCCTCCAAAGGGAGTGATAGAAATCCAAGTCAAGTCCTAACTCCATCCAGCTCCTGGGACATGCTTGGGTGCTGGGTAGGGCAGAAACAAGAAAGGGTTTTAGGCCTCTGTAATTTCCCACACTGAACTGAGATGTGAGACTGTAAGAAAAACTAAATGATTGTCACTGGATCAGGTGAATCATTGTCACCACATCCTCACAGCAAGGGAAGCAGCAAAGTTTGGAAAGATCTGGGAAAAAATTCCAAGACATCAACATGTGGCCTTTGCGGTGATGGAAGAAACCCTCCAAAGCCTCTTCCACCAGCTATTGCTCCAGCACACGTCCTTGCCTGGCTGACACCTTCCCAAGATAAAACATACAGCCTCAGGCTTGCTAGATAGCCGCACGTGGAGTGGCATAAACACCATGAGCATAAAGCATAAAAGCATTACAAGTTGTGTATATTTACGTTCCACCTAGGAATGTAGGACACATAGAAACATACAGGGCATAGAGACATATGTAAGCCCTAATACAGGACAGAGTAGTTACAGAAGCTCAACTTGTAAGAAAAATAAGCATAGATTGCCCAAAAGTGGAGGTGCAAAATGCCAGTAAAATCAAAATGCTATTTAATCCAAATGACCGTGACTCCCCCTTGCCAGAGGCCCTGGCTGTTGGAGCACCTTGCGCTGTGCTGACACCCTGCAGTTCAGCAGCAGGTGGGTGGGCTTGGGCAGCTTCACACCAAAGAGAAGGCAACAGAAAGTGATTTCAGTGCTAAGGTCATTTCAAATTGGATGGAACACGTTAGGAAAATGTTTCATTTTCATCTTTCCGCTCCATGCGACTGCATTTACCAAAAAGGTTAAATTCATCTGCAGTACATTTTTTTTAAGGTTGTCCCTCAAGTTCAAAGGGTGCAGCATGTTCTTATTCACCCCTCAGAGCTTGCTTTGGAACTGCTCATTTCTAAACCTCTCCTTTCTTCAGAAGTCTCTGAGGGAGCGAGAAAATTGCAAATCATTGCATCCTGAAGTGGTGGAGTTATCTCCCTAAAATCCAGTATGATTCCCAGGAATAAACACTCCTCTCTGATCTCCTCGTGGTTCCTGCTTGCAAAGGCTTGCCACTGCTTGAGCAGCCTCATGCAGTGTCCACAGTGGGAAAAATTACTTTAAAAACAGCAAACAAATAAAGAAAAAGTAGCAGCATTGAAGAAAGGGCAGTGTTTTCCACAGACCAGTGCGTATAAAATTCTAACAGTATTTGACACGCTTTCAGACCAAAACCTGTTACAATGTCTGGTACTGACAGAGATCCGTTCTCTTTCAGCAAGCTACTGTCTGCTTTATATTTCCACCGTGTCAGTGTGTCTTTTTAGCCCAGCATTTCCAAGCTGCAATTTGCAAAAATTAGTCTCCAAACTTGCAGAGCTGATTCACATAATCAACAGCAGCAGCAGGAGTTTGTCAAAGAGAATTATTTGTGTGTTTACAGCCCAAACTGAGTTTCGACTTCATACTTGTTGGTGGCATGACAAATGTTTTTGAAGGGGACTGTTGGCCTTGGACCAAGCCACAGATCCACACTTCAGTCCTGACTCAACTGCAGGGAGAGCACATCCGCACTAAGAAGGATCTGAATTTCTGGAGGTAGGGGTTTTTATGTCAACACTTGTTAGAATAAGATAATTCTTAAATGGTGAAACCTGGAGCGAGACAGATTTAAATAAAAGGGTCATATACCAGTAACACAGAAAGCAGTGAACATACACAACACACCCCATTCATTATAAAATGCTTGCAGGCTCTTTTCGTGTAAAAATGCTACTAAAACAAGAATAGCGGCACTTAGTTCTTTCTTCACCTGGATACAAAACTGCTCTGAGCCACATAAGACTGAGCAACAAGGCTGAGTTTTGTGCAGAAAAACGCGTTAAGGGCTGTGTGGAGGACCTCCATGAGGCTATAAACCCCTTCCAAATGTCAAAGCCACCTTTCTCCTATTCCATGTGTGTTTCTTAAGCGAAGTTTCTGTCTGCAGCTATGGAGAGCATGTTACCATTAGTGCCAAGTAAGCTAAAAAACAGATCCATAAAGACTAACATAATTTCTACATACAACCTCTGAAAAACAAGCAATTTCATTCAGATCCAGAGTAGAAACGAACTGAGTGCTTATTTTGGTTTTTGGTATTAATTTTGACTCAGACCACTGCTAATCCTTCCTATCCCAAACAATGCAGGAACCAGTTATCAAACGCAGCGATGCCTCTTGTTATACAAATGAGCTGGAAAGTGGCTGCTTACAAGCAGTGTATTTGCACATTCAGCCACTGGCGTAATTTTAACTCCACTGCGTGTACACACAAGCACAGAGAATTGGGGTTGCTCATTACCTCCTTTGTCAAAGCCCATTTTTCTTTGCAAGACAGTTCCTATGGCACCAGAATAAACAATAATTTTGGTTCTTTGCACATCACCAGCATCTTCCTAGGCAACCCATTCTTTCATTGTCAACACTCTGGATTGCATGTAAACACCACCAATAAAGTCTTCCAGTCGCTCTGGAAGTTTAGTCTCTTTAGTGGTTTATATGTGCTCAGCTTTTAGGAGGTGACAGAAGAGACACCCAAACACACACACACACAATTACTTCCCTGCTTTTTTGATGAAACAAGTTCATTTGCAAGAGCGATGCACAAAACCATCTTAATCCTGAATGGGGAT
>NW_010205218.1:87388-95707 GCF_000695765.1 Mesitornis unicolor | reverse complement strand
CATGCTCTTGGCAAGCTCCGCTGATGGGTTAGAAGCCCTGCATGGACCCTATGGATGGAAAAAGTCTGTATCAGTTTAAGCACAATTCAGCACATAACTTGGAAGAAAGATCTATCTAGATATCACCTCGTATTTGTGATATCCCACAGTCAGGCACTGTACCATTACAAACTTACCATTTTAAGTACCAACAACATAACTTTCCTAAACACAAATGGTCTTAAGTCCGTGGTAGAGCCGAGAGCTGAGCTAAGTGTTTCCTATGCAATAGGCCCAGGCAGTAACCGGTGGCCTCTCCTTCCTCAGTCATGAAACATAAGCAAAAGGTTCCTCCCAGGAATGTCTTTGGAAATTTCAAGTAAAAGGATATTTAGTACAAGCTTTTCAGCCTCTTGATCCTACATGGACCAAGGCTCACATTCATCCTATGAATGAGCCTACTGAGGGGATCATTGCTAGAAACGTCTGATTTTATCCATCTCCAGAACAAGGTTCTGCAGATTTCACTGATTTTTCTATGCAAGTTGGGCTTTCCCTCACAGTTGTTTTGGAGGGAATAATTTATACATGCAATAAAAAAAGCTATTTCACATTGCTGAAAATTCCATCAGGTTACAGTTTGTCTTAACACTGCATCATTTCCAATGTATTAATAAAGGAGTACTAAATACTACATTGCTTTAGGCAAAATAAATAAAACAGTAAACAAATTAAAGTAAACGTGTTTATAAACACATCAGTAAGTGTTACAGAGTTTAAAGTAACCCTACTGACCTGTAGCATAAATGCTTTGTAGCTACTGATTCTTGATATATAAGTTTATTCATAAAAGTGTTTACAAGCCATTTATAAATACACACTTAGTAAGAAATATGAGGTACTCTCAAATAGACACAGAAATAACTCACAAAACCCAAGATTATTTCAAGAAAGAGGACAAATCTTTTTATTTGGTTTAGTGCCTGTAGATTAAAGTTATACCTCAGTTTACAAAAGCAAAATTAACACAAAACAGCATTTTAAAAAAAATATTCATAATTGTTTTTCAAATGTGGAACTTGGCAAAAGAAAGAGAGGACCTGAAACTGCCAAGCTAGATGGCTCAGAAGAAGAATTTCTAAGCACAAGCAAGATGCATTAAATCTTCTGCTTTTCTCTTTATGGCATTTTATTTATGATGGAGGTCATTTGCTTGCAGGTATCTACTAACAGGGGGAACACATCTCATCTACCTGCAGGCATGGCAGAATTAGTTGCTCAAGTCAGTACTGGTCACCTAACTCAACCAGAGGAGCAAAACAGGCACATTCAGAGGACAACCCAACGCATCTGCCTTAGACTGCTCAGTCCAAGGCAGACGCACCCAAGGAGAGGCCTCTTTCTCACCATCGAGACAGGCATCCAGCTGGACAAGTATCACGTAGACAGCCATGCCTGAGTAAGTCCCGGCTCTGAAGTCTGCTGTTAAACAGCAGCTGCCCCATCAGCTCAGAGTGAGATATGATATTTAAAGGTTTAACTTGTGAAACTGAGAGCTTCAGCTCAGGCAAAGAGTGTCTGTCAAACTTGACAGACCTTGCAGTAGTGGCAGTATGGTGATACTGGTTATCATGGGGAAGGATGGAAAAGTAGCAGCTGATACCTGGAGGCAATGACTGACCTGCATAAAACATCTACTGGGCTCACACCTCGGCACGCATCAGTCACAGCAACAGGAACAGGGTGTGAAGCACCTTCAGCCCCAGTGGGTTTCAGGCTTCTGCATCTGCCTTCTCCCAGCACCTTTCACCGCCCGCTATCCTTGTGCTGGGCACAGGAAGGTGAAGCTGTGTCTGTTCCTCAATGCTGGCGCTTCAACACTTTATAAAAACACTTGCAATATGGCAGAGCTGTCTTCTGCTATTTACCTTCCACAAATGCAACCTGCCGTTAACATCAAGTATCAGTAAAATATTTTGGATAAATCTGGATAAAGTGCCAAGATGAACTGTAATTAAGCACTGTGAATACACAACTGTTCCTATTAAACAGTTAGAACCGTACAGGTAAAATTTCCTCTCAATCTAACAGTGTGGTGAGGAACTTTCTTTAATATCAAGTTCTTCTAACTGGCTCCCTGGCATAAGGATAACCCTGTGTAACCAAAGGGTGCTTTATACAGTTTAAACTCATTATAATGAACCCTTTGAATATGCAGTGGTTTTATCTGAATGTTCTCCACAGTTAAGATGGTAAATTTGCTTCATCAGACCAATGAAAAATCACCCATATCTGAGCCACACACCAATATGTAGTGCAGTAACAAGAGTTTTGTTCATAGCAATGAAGAATTAGAACAAATGTTTTCAAGAGAAAATAGTGCACACATACAGAAAGGAATAGTTAAGTATGCTTCCAAGCTAGATTCACCATGCTTCAAGAAAAACAGGAGCTGTCATCCTTGTTAAGATGTCATATTTTTAATTTCTTTTAGCAAGGCTAATGCCAAAAAGAGCAGTTCTTACCAGTTGGGTTGTATGAGCATGGCATGACTGGGCTCTCCTGTTGTGACACTCTAAGCTGTGAATCTTGATGCCCTCCTGCTTGTATTCTGGGAACACCGCGGTCTTCAGAGCACAGCAGCCTTGTCTACTTTCTTGCCTACAGCCTACTCCTTTGCACTGACTGAACGGGATGGCCAGCACCGCCACGTACGTCCACTGATAAACAGCTGGTAAACACGTGAAAATATTCACTACTGACACCCATATCCTGTGGTTGGGTTTGGCATGCAACATCTGCACAAAAGAACCCTTCTGCATCTGTCTGTAGAAAACACCAGAAAAATCTCAGTAACATATCAGCAATCACCGTTCAGCACTGAATACCAAGGAAACAATATAGTAATACCCGTTAGGAAGAAAACATTGCAAAAACAGGCTTTGCTCTAACCCACGCTACTATCATTTTCAAAAATACTTAGCTCACATACACAGGCTTTTCGAGCGGACTGACACAAAATCTGCAGCTAGACTGCAATGCCCAAGGGATTCTCTTTGCTGCTGTTGAGCTCCTTCTGAATGATAACCATGAAGCAAAGCCAGCTGCCCATCACTGAGACAAGAAGCTGCTCTTGTTTTTTTCCATGCAAACACCCCACCCCTAGTGGCATTACTTGCGATGCATTGTCCCAAGTGCAAAGAAAAGGCACAAGTACAAGAATCTCTTAGTAAAACATTAATCTCAGATCACAGATTTATTTTATGGATTTGCAACACAGCCCATATTACAAACATTGTCTGGGAACATTTACAAGAATAAATAAGATGGACTCGCAGTTGTAAAAAAAAGATTACACTTCACTGTAATGTACAGTCAAAAAATATATCTGATATTCATTGACTTGACATTATTTACCTTCCTTCTTTTAAGCTAGAAAGAAAAGACACTGAATGCACAGTGTTGAGATTTTTGTATTTATATTTTTTCCTTTTTTTTTCATACGTGCTTTATCTATCAAACATCCAAACTGTACAAGTGAGTTTCACCAGTAATCCATAAAGGCCAAAGGGGGGGAAAAGATGGGGGCGGCATTGCAACAGCAGAGACGAGCTCTCATGCAGCACTCCTCCCTGCCTGCAAAATGCACCCGGGGAGCTGGAACGGGACACTGCTGGTCCGGATGCAGACACAGCATCGCTGTGTGAAGTAGGGACAAGTCTGGCAATAAATGATGCGAGTACATTTTAATTTCAGCAGGATTGGCGCAGGTCAGGGGGAAGGAGGTGAAGGAGATTAAATCAACACGTGAGTGAATTTTGTCAATGTGGTCAGTCAGTACGGGTGGGTTAAAGGATGTGTTAAGGATACAGCTCAGACTTTTGGCATGGAAGTACAGCGTTTAAGAGCTGGAGATGTCAGAAAGGGCTACAGGGGCAATGAGGTGGTAATGCCAGTTACGTTCCAGGTAAATGAAAGTCCAGCACATGAAGTCTGGTTATGCCTTCAGCAGTGCAAACAACTGACCATCATTTGTCCTGGGGAGTTTGTTTTTAGAGTATCTAAATTCACAAAAGCTTGTCAAGTGCTGGCCACACTCCCACTTCCATCCCTGTAAATACAATCCTTTCCACCATTTCACATAAGTAACATTTCCTGGAGGTCCCTGCTGAAATATGATGTACTTACACAAGGAAATTAATCTCCATAGCACAACACATTTGAGGTATCTCACAAGCTCCCCCCAGCAGTGACATTTCAGGGTATCAGATCTCCCAATGAAAAATATCTCCACTGAAACACTCACTCTGTGACAAGCACCTCCAATAAAGTAACCACTACTCTGTTGGAACCCTGTATACAGGAGATCAAGACCTGTCCCAAAGGTTACATCTAGAGTGTCCCTTCACGTCGCAACAAGCAGATCCTTGCTCCAGACAAATCGGTGTGGACTGGCTCATGTTTGTACTTCTTAGAAACAGCTCACACAGAACCGAGTTGCAAGAAAAACATTTTAGTTTGTTTTTCTCGCATTTCATTCTTTTTTAATATTTTTTTTTCCTACCAGGAAACACTATGGGAACACCAGCATCTGTCATTCAGTCTGCTGCATTATCTTGTTTTTAAGGCTCAGGTTGAAAACAGAATAGTGGTGAAAAATCTGCTGCATGCACTGGGACGAGGATGGAAAGGCTGATTTAGATCTCATGTTTTCACAAACTGAAAAAGCTGCCAGGTTTTCACAATTATACTAGTCCAACATGAAACTGTAGGCTATTCTGAGTATAGTTTATTTTTTACAGGGGAGGCGTTTAAATTATTTTAACACAGTCTAAATAAAGATTATAGACTAGACATCACTGGAAATCAGCAAGTGTTTTTCTACGTTCTTTCCACCACACTCAGTACCACCAGGGTTTGGTCTTGATGTATGAAAATGTATGATTTTGTTTGACTGTTACAGCAAATTGTACATTCTTCAAGTATGTAGATGAGGAATATGACTGATACCTTTTCCAAGTCAATGAACAGATAATACATGATGGATTTTCCTAGCAGTCCTTGCCAAAGCTGCAGAACATGGGCTTTGCTTGCTATGCTGTTGGCTCGCCCTCGATGAAAGAAGAGCTATAGGTATTTTTGGGAACAGGGAAAGGAAGAGCACTTGCATTTCAATTGTATATTATGAATCTATGGCTATAGAAGACTGCAATCTAAATAAACAGGAATGCAGGGGGGTTACCAGAATCCTTCTTACTCGCTTTCATCTCCCTGACTTTAATTAGCTGCCTCCCCCCATTTCCACTCCTGTAAATGTCTGTGCAGGGAAGATGCAGTAGTTTCTTCTACTATTTCACAGTCTTCTAGGAGGTATAATGAATTTTTGACCCAAAGGCAGTGCTTATGCTGAATAACTTTTGCCACATGGCCCCCTTTATTTTCCAAACAAACTAGGGTTGACTGAAGTTTTTACACTTAGGACAAATGAAAGACTCAAATGAAAATACAGCAGGCTCACACCAAGTTCTTGAGATGCCCCTTGCACTGGCCAGAGATACCATAAATTTGACTGTGCTGCCAATGTAACGGCATTGATTGTTTTAATTTATTTCAGGACAATGAAGTTGTTGGAGTGGAACATTTCCACTGCATGGCATGTCCAGGACCACATCAGGACTGTGTGCTGCTCTGTGATGACTTGTTAAGAATTCTGCAGGTGTAGCAGACAGAGACACCTTGCATTTGAAGATTCCTCTCAAGCAAATCTCCTTTTATCTTTGTCCCTCAGGACATATTCCCTCTGTTACACTCTGACTGCTCCGTCTCCAGAGAGCTCCACAGCGTGGAAAGTGGCATTACCTGGTTTTTATGCTCTTGGCACGAACTCAGAAGAGTAAGAAAGATGTAAGAGCAGCTGTGCAAGAATGAGAGACAAAACAAGGTGCAAGTTTCCTACCTGTTTCAGGACTCCATTTAATCTGCCTTGTTCTCCAATGTTTGGTTTCTCCCAAGGGAGATTTCTTCTCCTTCCCTTCTCTTCCAGATGGCAATTGGTTTCCCTGCCTCTGTGGTCTGCTGCTGGAGCTTCTCTCCTTTCTCTGACTCTATGCACAGCCAGAGCAGTGACCACAATCCCTGGCTTGAGATTCCCAGGGGAAACCCCACAGACTACTTCTAAAGGGCCTGTGAAAAGTAAAGGGAAAACCAGGTCTATCATCTGCAGGTTTAAATCTGCTACAGTGGGGTCCACGTGACCACACAAAATTTTTTTTTGCAGTGAATTCACAGATCCAGAATAAAAGATTGCAAACGACTGACAAAAGCTAGGCAAACGTTTTGGGGTTCCCTCCTCTGCCCTGCAGTTACAGGGACCAGACTGACCAGGGGTCACAGACATTTCCGAAATCTCTGTCTGCCTTTTGGGAGTTACCTGGACATGTGTGTGCTCAAGGCAGGGGCTGAGCTGGACAGCCGAGGTACAGAAGCTGTGGTTTGATTGGGGGGCAAAGGCCACAAAAGTTACAGCTTTTCAATGGATGTAAAAGTCTTCCATTGCTAACTGCCTGCTTCCTGTGGACCAAAATGCTCACATAAATGGCTAAAATGTTAATAAATTAAGAGGGACACACCAGCGCATTAATAAAACCAGCTGGAACTGAGCAAATATAGACATAATTCTGTGAGACCTTGATAAATAATTTCAATCACAAATTGAAAGGCCTCCTACTAACCACAGTCCAGAGACTTCCCTGATCAGAGAATACCAATTATTTCTATCTGCAGACATAAATAAACCCACCAAATGCCCATTTCCTTACTTGGCACCAGAGGTCCTGACTCAGTTACCTTCACATATGTACATCGTACTCCCCTGCATGGTCTCATTTCTTTATGTTAATAGAAAAGTACCTCAAGTCTATTTGCAGGAGGTCAAATGTCATTTCTCTTACAGATAACTTCAATAAGGAAAAAAAAGGTGCCAGCATATGACACAGCTCCAACAATATTAATTGAAAAAACAAAACCGAACTCAAACCACCAAACCTAAAACTAAAAAAAGGTTGTTAAAACCTACTGTACCTTTTAGGGGTTTTGGTCTATCTCTTTCCTGCAGACAACTCAGGGTCTTTCTTCTCCAGCTGTCAGCCTAGATAGCTCTGGAATTCTTCACTTCAGTTACATCCCTTAATAATTTAAGATGTTAGTTATCTCCTGTATGAGACAGCCCCCCCGAATGACTCTTCTTTACCTAAGTGTAATTCAGATCACCCTTTAGACCAATACTATGCTGTTAATAAACAGTGCTCCCTCATCCCTGAAGGATGTCTGAATAGGGATAAGTTTAGCTTCATTATGACCATTCAAATATTGTCAATATCGTATTTTTTCAGCCTGAAATTCAGTCATTGAAGAATTCACCTTTTCTACTGTACATTCTCATTTTCCGTCCACAGCAGGGGATGCTTGGGTTGGAAAGCTCACCCTATTAATCCTTCCTTTGAGAAAACCTCCTATATCTCATCTCATAATTTCCCTCTTTCCCAGTGAAAACAAACCCATCACCCTTAATCTTGCTTCAAACACATTACCTATGTTGCTATAGGCTGTTCGCTATGGTTTAAACAAGCTCAAGGTAATAAGGGTATTTAAAGCGAGTTTCTCTTCTCTTGCCATGCAATTCCCATCGGTAACTCATGAGGGGGAACCTGCCGCTATGCTAGTTTCCATGTAAAATTAACAGAATGCTAAATACTAATTAATATTTCCATAGTATCCACAGGGAGTGATTCCCTCTGGCTTTCTGGAGTAAGCAAAGTCACAGAGATTTTGTGACTTGTAGTTTCTTCCTACCTGGGCAGTTGCTGAAAAATCCTGCTCTGGGATCAGGATTCCCTCTTCCCTCTTCTTTGCTAACGGCTCCCATCTCCTGACCTACACTGTTACAGCAAGTCACCTGTAACCAAAACACTAATATTATGCCTGCCTTCATGTTTTTATCTCATAGTTTTGCTTTGCCTTTTATTCTTCTGCAGAACTGTTTGTGCTGCTTAACAGCAAAAAAAAAAAAAAAAGAAATTATAACCAGTAATTTGTTTCATGAGACTCCAGACATCCACCTACAGCCCCAACAGGAACTAAAGGTGATTTCTGGCAGACAACAGAAAGGACCAACTAGAAATGGAGCAGAGGCACCCATGAGGGAGCTTCCACCAGTGCTTTATGGCACACTGGCTACATCAGAGACAATGTGGTTCAAGCTCTTTTAAGACCTTCATGATACTGAAGCCAAGAATCCAAAGCTCCCTGAAAACACCATGACCTAAGTGGTTCAGCATCCTG
>NW_010205218.1:84455-87375 GCF_000695765.1 Mesitornis unicolor | reverse complement strand
CAGGAAGAGGATTATTGCTGCTCCAAGCATCCTTCCCTAGACTATTGCAGGTCCCGGTAGAGATGACAACTTTTTGGTTACACACTGCTTTGTCTGAGCCAAGAGTTGCTTTTATCACATTTCATTTTCATCTTTCATTGTCCAGGCAAAGGTATGACTACTGAAAAAGGAATGGCCATGTAGCAGAGGTGCCTTTTGAATTTACGTACAGAATTAGCACAGTGCTCTATGCCAGGCAATGACACGACGGAGATCCCAGTACAGTCTCTGAGTATTTACCTGAGGGTGAAAAACTACAGGGTGGTAAGAAAGTGGAGTTTCCTTAAACTCTTACCTTCATTCTATCTTTTAGCAAGTCTGTATTTGAGGAAACCTACATCTCCCAGAATCTATTTTACACACAGAGCAACTTCATATCCCTGCACCCTCAAGATAAATAAATGGCTAAATTGAAATACTGAATATTGTAAGGTCTTGTTCATTCAATTATTTTTTTTCTCCAAGATTACCCTACAGACCTTAATGATTAACTACTTAAATTTTTTCAGAAAACCAATTTCTTAGCTGCTAAGAAGTCGGAGCAAGATCCAGAACGATGGCAAAACACATCTGGTGTTTGTTTCAAAAAAGGAGAGTTGCACAGGCATTTTTGCAGAACAAAACAAAAGCTGTTTTGCTTAAGAAGGAAAGTTGCTGTGCTAGTCTGACACTTTTCTTAACACGTCAGATTAGGTTTCTGTGTATGTACATCACCTTTCCTACAGCTTGGATGGGTTTCCATTTTGAAGCTTGTAGGGTCTGGAAATCTGAATAAATCCCTCAACTACATCTGACTGTACAACAGTTTGGAAACAGCGAGGAAATCTTGACCAAACCCAATTTTAAGATTCCCTTCAGATTTTAAGTACTTGAGCAGCAACTTTCTTTGTTCTCTATTTGCACAGTGTCTAGTTCAGCAAGGTCCTGTCGTGACTAGGGGTCCTAAGTTCTACAGCAATACAAATAATAAATAAAAAATAAGAATACATAATATATGATCAATAATTCCTACTTCATACCCTGTTTTTCAAAGAAACACTGCACCCCAGCAAATACTTGAAAAATATGGTAACAAAGTTACCAAAGTTGCAAGACAAATGCAATTTGTTTGATGCAAATATTTAACCTTTAGGTTCAAGTGGCTGGGAAACCCGTTAATGTTATTGCTTCACCAGCACTGAAACGAAGACCGACCAGAGATGTAACTGGTTCATGCGCAGCCTTGGGAGTCCGGCAGAAACTGGGAGGAAACATTTGTGTAGAAGCCAAGGCAGTGAATCCATGAACAGCTTCTCATCTCCACCATTTTCATGCTAAGAGGGACTATATATGTAAAGAGAACTCCAGAGGGGTTTTTTTGTGTGTTGGCCTTTTCATTTTGAAAAACAAATAAAAGGAAACAGATAAGGTAGACAAATGGTAATGAAACATTTCATATATCCCCTATGGCTATCTCATTTTTCCCAAATGACTGCTGCATGAAATTAAAAAAATTAAAGACTGGGATTTGAGAATAAAATTAAAAAGGAGACATTTAAAAGAGAATTTCCTAAGGGTGTCATTCCTTCCCCACTCTGCAGCAAGGAGAGCAAAAATACAATCCAAAAGAGGAAAGAAGAAGTCAGAGGGGATTAGAAAGTCCAGTCTTTCAGCCTGTCTCCCATTCTGCTAATGTTTACAGTAGGTTATTTAAGAAGCGGTAGATGTTCTGATAGAAAGCAGGCAGCAGCGAACACAGGCATTTTCTCCTCCTTCCAGCGAGGTCTGTGCAATCTCAGTCTCTTGCTCCGGAAAGGAGAGGTTTTCCTTCCCACACTTGTTACTGCCTTCCAGTGTGGGAGAGGGGAGAAGCATCTGCCAGAGACTGGGGTCTGGTGTTTTGGAGGCTCCTCTCCCTCTGCTGGGCTAAAAGGAACTCAAATATTCCAGTGCAACCTCATATACAAATTTATACTGTTCCTGAAAGAGAGAACAGAAATCAGTGGCATTAGGATATGAGTAAATTCTTCAGAGCCACATTCTACAAGCTGCCAAAAATGCCTTCTCCCTCTTTCTTATACCGTTTGGCAGGACCAGGCAAACATTAATTGCATTTTTATGTGATCCTGAACAAGCATTACTGAGAGATGGTATCGTCAATGGAAGAGAAAAACACTCAAAGAGACAGTCATAGTATGGACTATTCATTATTTGCTTCAAGCCCTCATTGCATGCATTGCTTCTGAGGAAAGAATTCAGGGTGATCGATTGAGATGATTGAATTCAGGACAGTTTAATCTCTCTGGCTGCAGGGAGCAAAGCCTGGGGTTGGGGCTGTTCTCTCCTCTTGGTTTCAAGGCATTTCACAGCAGTAAGCACCGGGCTGTATGCATGCACAGCAGGACAAATCCCACCCCATCCCCACAGCCACGGTGACCGCTACTTGGGGTTTCACCTCCCGCATATACTGGGTGGGGTAAGGCATAGGAAAAAAAGCTTACCAGTGACTCCACCATGTTGGATTTGTTATTCCGTAACGTTTTCACTATGTGGAACACATCAATGATATTTTGCTGTTGGATCATTTCGCACACACTGCAAATGGCACAGAAGGTGCCGCTGCGTCCCCCACCATTCCTGGGTTCAGAAGAAGAGAGGCCACAGGTGAAGGTAGGCAAGGCTGAGGAGCCCGAGGAGAACGCTGCTTGTGTAGCAGCTCACACACCACCTAAGAAAGGTCTGTAATGGAAGGACTGGCTAAGGACATTCAAGGCCCATCCCTGGCAGTGGTGGACAGGGAAGCTGCAGGGACAGCAGTGCTGCTCCTTGCTCTGGGGCTCACAGCAGCTCCGTGCACAGAGCTGGACTCATGGCAGTGCTGCTGCGGTTGTGTCTGGGCTCT
>NW_010205218.1:41824-84424 GCF_000695765.1 Mesitornis unicolor | reverse complement strand
CTACACGACAGAAAGCAGCAGAGCTTTTTCAGCTACTCCTCACCACAGTCAGTAAAATTTCTGGGCCAGGATACTATAATGTAGCACAGTATTCAACTTGAAGTGTATTACAAATGTAATTTAACTTCATTTTCCTCAGCTGAAGCCTGACAAGCCACTCAATTTGCAGATCCACAGTCAGCATTCTTCAGACAGCATTTCATGAGGTTACAGATATTTTCTAGTCCTACTTACAGGCAGTGGACAACAGTCCGTCCATCTCTCCCATCATATTGTTCCTGCCACTTCTCCAACCTTCTGACCACCTTCAGGAGGGAGCGCTTGGAAGGAGGGGTGTCCCTGTATGCTGGCCAGCCAATGTACTGCAGGTGCTGAACTATGCGATATCCGTCCTGGGGCTAAAAAAAAGAATGTTTTCAAGACGCTAAATGGAATGGGGCGGGAGGCAGAGAGTTGGGGTAAAGCAGGGGGCACTGGTTACATCACATCTTCCCCTCTGGATCTGGTATCACCAGTGTTAACATCCTCCACTCCGGATACCTGACACAGTGGGGAAACAAGGACTTTCCCATAATCTGGATAACAATGATGACCTCAGGCATTGCAAAGGAAGGCAGAAACCAGGTGCATCAGATCCCTTGTTTTGTTTCCAGCAGAGAATAAAGTCTCAAACTGTTTGAATATATCTAATAGAACAACTGACTCTTTCCTGGTTGCCTGTGCTGGAAGTTAGTTGTGCCATAAAAACTAAAGTGAAAGAAGGACCTCAAAAAAATCTCTGGGAGTTGTAGTGTGAAAGGACTCTCATAAAGATTTCAGCAGTGGCCACTGGTGTTGAAGATGGATGCAGAGAGCTGCAAGCTCACAGCATCCGCCCCATGCCAGCTATGCATTACGAGCCAGCTTCATCCCGAGAGTCACAGATCTTTAGTCTCACCAGCTACATGGCTTCCAGGCTGTCCCTGGTTCAGAGACAGATAGAGAAAGGTGAATATCTAATTGATGTAGGAAGGTGAATATCTAATTGATAAATCAATCACTTTGCGTAGCTGGACCGCAAGGTTCACCCTGCAATGCCATGACTGAATTGCTGCTGCACAGGCTCTGACCATACAGTCAGGCTGATGTGTTAAACAGCATGGAAATGCAATTTGTGGAGCCTGTTTCCATTTCTGACTGAAAAAAATGAAAAAGGAACAAAAAAGGAGACATAATCAATCTGGGAAACAACTAATGAGAGAAAAATCCACTATTGAAAGCCTTTCCTGCAGCCCTGAAGTTGCATTGCCAGGGTCCAGTGTGCAGATAAACCTTGTTTCTATCACTTCAGCTGTCCTGGGGCTGAGGGGCACAGACAAAGAGTTGCTTACAGAAATGGCAGTTGCTTATTTATAGGGAAAAAAGTGGCAATTGGGAATCCCAGTCTAGCCAGTAAACGTTGCATCTGTCTTCGGAGACTCTGCATAGTAGATGACAGATGGGGAACTGCTGACACAATCCCAGTTTATTTTCTATGATACTGATGGCTTTATATTGGCTACTAAGTGATTAATTGTTCTTAAATATACACAGAAAAAATGCTTTCCATTTAAATACAGACTTTCAGCTCATACCATCCACTTTCTACTTTCAGCAAAGAGTTTTTTACCAATACAGACTGATGCGACTAAATCTCAATTAAAGCAAGCAGCTACTGAATTCTGCAGAGGAAATATGTGCCTAGGTGAGAGATTCAGCAGCTCTAAAGCAAAAGTCTTGGTTCTGCTTCTTTCTCATGCGAAAATCTATTTTTGAGAATAAATAGGGAATCTGGTATTTCACTGATCTTACCCTGGCCATGTTGCAGATCCGAAATATCCGGTTGATGATATCTTCATCAATGTCTGCTGATACAAACTCTACTTGAATCGGGCCATAACAGCAGGATGTTTTCTCTGGCCAGTACTGCATGCAGAGCTGGAGAAAGTCCCACAAGAAAAAAAAAGCACCTTAGCTACTAACAAGAAAATGCAAGCTCAGTCTTCTTTCCTTCTTAATTTATAGCCAGCTTAAAATCCATAACTGATCTCACATTACATGTAATTTCTCAGAGAGGATCATCTTCTAGCTTGGTAAAAATTTGTTACATCATGAATATGAAGAAAATAATATAGTTTAGAAGTTTAACATTTTCTTTTTTCTTGTCTGAACAAAATTTGTAATTGATTGAATTCTTGGGTCTAAAGGTGCAAAAAAGGTATCTGACATATCTTCTGTACCAATATAGCTTTAAAATGAACATTAAAAGATTAGTGTCTGCAGGTAAATTTAATAGGAACCACAGAGATTTGTTGTTAATGAGGAAACAGTACATGCACCACCAAAGTTATCTTAATTAAAGCAAAGTGAAACTTTTGTTTTCTGTAAGATGAACTTTTCAGCTTTCTGACTCTATCAGTGAGCAGGGGAGGGAGAATGAGTTTGCTCTGAGAGCAACGAGAGCAGCTCTGATTTCAGGGTGAACTACAACCGAACCTCTGAAGTCTGTGAAGCAGTCTGAAGTATTTTTTCTTATGCTGATACTACTGAATTGAAATTACAAAAAAATATCCTATCCACACAAATTACAATCTAAGTATTTTAAATCCATCTGGAAATAGATCATGGTGAGAAAATATTTTGCATGAGATCTCATTAGCAGTTTCTGCTGAGATTGTATTTCTTTCTGTTTTTTTTTTCTTCCTATTTTCAAGTGTAATATTTTAGAAGTTTTGAAACCCCCAGATGCTCATTTGAACTTGATCTCAAGCTTTTCAAGTTCAATCATTGCCAGTAATAACGTCAAGTGTGTGCATGCTGCTGCATTAATTCTGTATGCCTGTTATCCCTTTGATCATATGGGATTGAAATTGGGTGGGATACTCATGCAATCTTATGCATCTTTGCCCTTGTTAGTTTTTCAAGATTAAGCAAGCCAGACAAGACCAGATAAGCAAGTCCTGCTTCAAAGATTTGTCTTTATTCTTCATTCAGACTTTCAAGCAGCTCACAGATCTCCTCTCAAACCATTTGTCCAATAGGCAAGGAGATCTGAGCTGAGCAGGTGCTTCAGGAAACAACCTCAATGTGCACTGGAGAGAGGCAAATGATTAAACTTCTTCTTAATACTGAAAATCTGCTTTTCATAAAGCAGGTCTGTGAATGGCCATCTACCCACATGTGCATATACATAAACACGGTGCTTAAAATTGTCTGTTATGTTCTCCGACCTCCACATGGTTTTATTTGCACCTTTTCCCTGCATAGTGGATTAAAGGTTCAACTACCTATTTAACTCTTTTCCTCCCTACAGTTCAGACACAGCTTTTATAAAAGCATTTTTTGTATCTGTGTTCTACTCATGAAGATGAGTAACACAGCCTGCTCATGCACACAAATACGGTACCTGCAGACAACCGTACACCAACAGTTTTGTAGTGCTCAAGGTCCAGCGCTTGGATTAGGCACTGATGAACAGCTAGATAATGGCAACATTGTCATGTCACACAAAGGTCAGGCTACCTCACCAAAACAAAACTTTGCTAGGATAAAAATAAAGCAGGTAAAGGCTTGCGCAGAAAGATACTCACAAGAGTAACACTGGCTGAGGTTGACAAGTTTGTGTTTTCCAAAAAAGAAGTGTGAGAAAGTGTGGTTTTCTTTAAAGCATCAGAAAAAAAAGGAAAAAAAAATAAATTTGCCTCTGGATTCATAGCCAAGACACAGAATCAGGCAGGGTGAATGGGACAGGAGGCAGCAAGTGCACAGGATCTCCAGTTCCTCCAGTTCTGGAATACTGTGTTCATTTCTGGGCCCCTCAGTTCAAGAAGGACAGGGAATTGCTTGAAAGAGTCCAGCACAGAGCCACAAAGATGATGGAGGGAGTCGAGCGGCTGGGGGAGCCGGGTCTCTTTAGCTTGGAGAAAAGGAGACTGAGGGGTGACCTCATTCATGTTTATAAATTTGTAAAGGGCGAGTGTCAGGAGGAAAGAGCCAGGCTCTTCTCTGTGATGTCAAATGATAGGACAAGGGGAAGTGGGAGTGAACTGGAGAATAGGAGGTTCAACCTGAACATAAGGAAAAAAAAATTTACTGTAAAGGTGACAGAGCATGGCCCAGGCTGCCCAGAGAGGCTGTGGAGTCTCCTTCTCTGGAGACATTCAAAACCCGCCTGGATGCGTTCCTGTGTGACCTGGTCTGGTGATCCTGCTCTGGCAGGGGGGGTTGGACTGGATGAGCTTTCGAGGTCTCTTCCAACTCCTAATATTCTGTGATTCCTTGCATGCTGGTGGGACTCTGCAGGTCCCCAAGAAAGCCCATTTCTGAGCAGGGCTTTTACTTTGACTGGAAATTAAATCCCATAGTGTTCACCCTGAAGGGAGATCGCCTCCACAAATGAGGTGATTGGCTTCTCTATTATCATCAAAAAAAGAGACCAATAATCTTACTGTAGTAAGATTCTGAAGACAGAAAAGAGACAAATGAAAAACTAATCCATGAAGCACCAACTACTTGAGGGCTCCTCTTCTCTTGTTTAACAAGTGCTGCACTGGGTGAATTAGCCATGCCAAATGCACTCTTCACACAAATTGCATGATTACGCCTTTTGAAAGCTGTTATCTTCTGCCACTCATCAGCAAGGTGGCTGAAAATGCTACTACAGGAGGAACTGCAGTGGCTCCTCCCCAGCAAGCTCAACCCCTGAAAATCATGTGTTTAGTACTCATGAATCCAACTTACACATGACACTAGAAAGGCAAAAAAAAGAATACACAGCACAATGTGCTTCTGCAGGAAGTGTGCAAACCACACTTCTCAGTACTAGAGAACTGCATTGGAAATCTCAGGGAAAAGATCCTTCCAATGATTTCAGCATCTCTCTTGGTTTTATTCCTCTAGAAATAACATGTGAACAGGCATGCTTAAAGCACACTGGGGCTGTGGTGGGAAACAGTTTTCTGAACCAAAGGCAGACAAAAGTATGAAAGGAAAGAAGGAAAGGAAGATTTAGTTCCACAAACACAACATACTTAGATATCCCTGTTAACTGCAGGAAGAATGAGCAGCCTTAGGAGGAGCCAAGCATGTGGATTTATCTTTCATTATACCCCAAAACATTACCTATTACTTTCCAGTTCCTCTTCATCTACTTATTGGAGTGAGGAGGGGGTGCACAAGAAAATGGCAGTAGAAACACTCTTAAAACCATCTGTACCCGAGAAGAAAGTTACCTGACAGAAATGATGAAAAATCACTTACCTGTGCTGCATCCATCTCATTCAGCATCACGACAGAGGAGCAGTTATAATCAAACACCAGCCTCCAGAAGTCTGCTATGGTGTTGGGCAAAGGGTGCTGGGTTACAATAAAGGCAGCAGGTTGCTTGTGGCTCTAACAAAAGAATAAGATTAGTTAAAAAAAATTCAATCAACTTTTATTCAAACGAATATTATACCCGGGAGGCTATGGCTAGGCAATCTGAGCCATTTAACCAGATTATACAAATCACATATCCTTCTCCTTGTTATCGCTCTGCAATGAATGAATGTCTCATAATGGGATTCTTTTGCTCCCAATGAAGACATTTCATTAAAGAAGTGTCACAAGAGCAGAGATTACTTGAATCAATTATTTATATTTTGAGACTCAGCAAATAATACTAATTCTACTATTACTACTACTACTACTATCAGTAATATTAATAATTGGAAAGAAAACAGCTGGAAGCAAACACTATCCTTATTGCTGCAATGGACTCCAGGAACTACAGAAGGGATTAATGCCCCCCATCTGCTATTGCTCCCTGGTGATGTAGTGCTACAGGGGTGGTACATTTGGATCCCAGCCATCCTTTAAGAGCTTGTGGGGCAATATTCAGAGCCTGTGACATTGGCATTTAATTTCTGATGCTATTCTTTCACCTCAAAAAAGCTCTTTGACCTCAATCTCCCTAAGCACGAAGGGGAGGAACTCTGCTCCTGACCTCTGTGGGGCTGTGTTAATGAATGTTTGTGAGGCACTTTGAGATGAAACAGTACAAGCTCAAAACTTTATCGCTTTCCAACCACGGCAGGCAATGCTTAAATGAGCCTACAAACTGCACAGACCTTTTTGCCATACATCTGTGAGGCAGACTTGAATTAAAAGGCACAATATTTCTGTGTAAAAACAAAACAAAACAACAAACTCCAAAAAACAGTTTAAGATTTTGGATTTAAAGTAAAGAAATAAATAAAACCCTAAAGGATTAAGATGGCAGTTGTGGGGGTTTGCCTTTTCTCTTCCATATGAGTCAGTTTTGGGTGGAAGAGCTGAGCAGACCATGCTGAGAGGGTCAGAGGGTGCTGTGCGTGCCCTGCACACGCTTCTGAGTGTGCTCGAGTGAGGGTGATGGGACAGGAAGCAGAGAGAAGGTAAAGGAAATGATTTCTTGTGAAATGATCATTCTGGAATGGGTTTTCCTCTTCTCCCTACTCTGTATTTCAAACCTAGAAGCACCAGTACAGGTCAGAAGCTATGTTGTACAAGACCAATGGAGGCAACAGAGCGATAAATAAAATAGGGAATCTTATCTCTTAACTAGAATTGAGAACATGATGATGTTTCTGCTGTGTTTTTCCATTGTGCACCAACACAGCAAACTGCATAATTGACTAAACTGTTGGCTGAAGGCAGGATGTGTTTGTGGGCTTCAAAATTAGGATAAAAAAGAAATGTGCCCCACCTGTTTTCCTCGCTACTGGTGAGGAACCAGTCTCACTGTCCTATTTTAAAGGGAAGGTGACACAGAGATGTCAATTATTCATGTAAGAGAACATGTGTAGGACCATGGGACAATGACAGGGACACGACATGGACTCATGTCTTTCTCCAAAGGTAGCGGTAAATAAAATGATCAGCACTGGGACTGTGTCATCAAGTGATCCCCAGTATGTGTCTGTATTCACCCAATGAAAGAAATAATGACAGTTCAGGGCCATATGGGATGGATGATCTCTTGTAAGAGTCCATGCTCAGTGCTAGACTGCAGACAGGAAGGCACCTGAAAAGACAAAGAATTTGCAAGGTCTGTCCTCAACAAGAAAACCTATGAAAGTGTGGGATTTTGGCTGTTCTCCTATCTGATTTCTTTTTTTCAAAAGCTGCCAATTCCTCTATGGGAGGATAAAAGAGAGCTGGAGAACATCATAGTGGCTGAATTTCAATGATGGGTGAAAAATTCCTTTGCACAAAAATTTTAATTAGCAGGAATTTTTTGGGTAAGGATACAAGTATTAGCAAAGTGATCTGAAGTAATGAGGGCTGAAATGTGCAAACACATTCCCAGTCCCTAAGAAACTAAAGAGGAATTGATTGTGCTTCTACAGATTTGCCAAAGCACAAAACACACTTCAAGGGAAAAAAACAAAACCGTTTCCTTAGGCATGTTTGCAATGAAAACATCACTATCTTTCTGGGAAAAAAGTAATCTAAAATTAAGTCTATGACCATTTGACTTAACCTCTTAAATGCAGTAGTATCACTGTTCCCCAAAGACTGAACGAACAGACAAAATTAAAAAAGACCAACCCCAACATTGCTAGGGAAACAACGATGACATTTCACCCTGGATCACATTTACACATACTCCAACTGCGATAATTAGTGGCTTTAAAGACATTTCTGTCCAAAGGCAGTTAGGCACCACAGCAAAAAAGAAACCATCAACACACTTCACCCTATACAAATGACTTGCGTTGCCAGATTCTAGCCTATAAACAAAGCAAGGGAACATGCCTTAAGACAGATTAGTATCAGCTGAACTCATGTCCTTCAGCCTTACAGTATTTTGCACATCTGATCCCTGTACCCCGTATTGTTAACTGCATAAGCTTGAATAAATCACCCACTCTGCACTGCAAACTGCTCTTTTAAAAGAGCTGACCTGGCAGCCCCTGGCAAACATTTCTCTTCCGAGTTATACGACAACCAATGTGCAGGCAGAGTTGTCCCACCACTTCTTTGTCCACCTGCCTTTCTATGATACAGTCTCAGACTGCATGCTCATGAACTTCTTTACCAAAAATTTTCCACCGATGTGAGCTGTAAGTACAACAGCAGTGTGATAGCAGTGTGATAATCATAGTCTAGGTGACACATTTCTGTGTGCCTTTGCCCAGTTTGGAGATGTCAACCTCAGAAACTGCAAAAAAACAAGGGGGGTTTTTTGCTTTGGATTACTTTCTCCCAGAAGTATCCTGAGAACAAATAAACTTGATGCAGACTAGGACAGTGGGGACAGCACAGTGCTGCTTACATCCATGAGTGCAGCATTGATGTAGTTACTTGATTCGCCATCCACAGAGATGAGGAAAGGCAAGCATCGGTCCAAGGGCAGCACATCCATGCAGCGGTTCTTGTCGTGGTTCCTTGGCAGAAGACCGATGCTGCAATCTTCCGGCCGAACCCGTGGTGTCACAATATTGAGAGTCTGTGAAGGGGGCAGGGAAGAAGGGAAAGAAAGACAAAAGCAGGCTGAGTGTGTTTGAATTTACTTCCAAGAAGGATGCCATCCACACAATATGTTGCTTTTAAAGGTACTTAGACTAGCAGAGATCTTTGGGATCCCAGAGAATGAAAAAGAACAAACACTGAGGAGCTTGTTGCTATTATAAAACATTGCATTTTGCACATCATTTTGAGATGCTCTTCTAAAAACCGTACGCTCCAGCAAGAACTGAAGGCACTATGCACCTTCCAAAAATTCCCAGCTCTAAAACCCCACAGCAGTTGGATAATGTTTCTGTTCTTTCCTAGAGGCTGGAAACAGCTGTCACAGCTACAAGTTGCAGCTTTGACCTGGTCATGGAGTGAAACCTCCTCGTGTTTCTACCACCCCTAAGGTTGAAGCACGCATCCTTCTCCCTCTTCAAGTGGATCCTGTGCAGAAGTACCCTGAGTATTGACCTGGCAGGGTCAGACTGGGTTCAAATCGTCTGGTGATTCCTCAGTCAAACTACTGATTTATCGTAACAATACATATAAAATCCTAAGAGAAAATGTTGAGGTTTTTTAACAGGAAAGTCTGTTTGTTTCATAAATTATTTAGATCGCTACTTTCCTTTTGGAGTGACACGTAGGATGCTTCACTTACACAGTCATACCTTATCTCTGGGGTCTTACTGTCAGTCTTTTACTGTTATCTGTCTTTCCCACAGCTTGACAAACTGTATTTTTTAAAATCTAATTTTCTTTCATGTTATCCATTGGGGAGGCTTCCTGACAAAGCAGTCCAGGTTGGTCAGCGGGGATCAAAAATAGCAAATCAAAGTGAATGCATCCTAACACCATCACTTAAGTCATGGGAGATCAGTGCCTATCTGATGTCTTTCTACTTTCACTTGTTCCGTGTCCTTTTCCTGAGCAAAGCTCATGCGTTAGCACAGTGAACTCCTTTGCAGTCACCAGAGGAACACAATATTTAGGGGGCAAAAATTCTTCAACAGAGCTTGACTTCTACTACAGAGAAGTTATGAATGGAGAAAAGAGGAGGGTCAAACAATCCAAACTAAAGGAATGTGTCAAAGTATAATATTTGAAATAATACAGTTACTCTAAATTATCCAGGTTCTGTGTGAAAGTCCTTTTTCTAGAGATGGAAAGCAGACAGTCTGGCTGGGGAAGCAGCATGAATTCTAAGATCTCTGACAGTGTAGATCATAGGCAAGTGACTTGTTAGTGATTTACCCCTGTGTTTTATGACCCTCCCTTCTCTCCTTTTTTTTAGTACTTACTCAGATTACAAAGACTCTCCAGAATGAGCCTTTGCATGTTCAGACAACACGCAATGCATGAGATACCCATCCAGCCTCACCTGAGGGCCAGTGGGACCTAAATAATACACACTGAACTAACTTATCTATGGTTAGATCAACTGGTTCATAAAGACTGCAGCAAAAGATATCTTCTGCATTAAATCCAGAGAATTTGGGCTGAAGAATGCTCTGAGCCAAAATCCCGTAAAAATAGATTCTACAACTAGACAGAGAATGAACTCTTATGCAAAGTACAGCAGAGCATTTCCTTCCCATAGGAGTTTCCAGCCCCTGGCAGCTCAGAAGAACAAGCACACAGGCGACAATCTCGTCTCATATAAAGACAAAATAAGCCCAGCAAGCAGCAACTTTTTTTTCTTTAATAGCATAACGGCATTTGATGAAGTTAGGCTTTGGCGCCTTCATGCTGAGCATCCAGAACCAGAAACACTTTTACAGATCTGATATCACTTGATAAAACCAGATCTTTTTATAATTGAACTGTCATCAGTTGGGATCCTCATTCTTTATCTCACTGTACCAACCCTGATGATTCCCTGGAAGGTTTCAGAAAAAAACCCCACACATTCACCCTTTCCGTAGAGAGGGAGAAAAAGAGGCATCTAACTCAAACTGGGGCTCCCAAAAGACGTTCTTGTGCTGCAAAAGATACTTTGCTGTTAAGTGTAGAAACATTTCCTATAATTAAAGGAAACTCCATCTTTTTACTGCTGACTAAGAGCAGGCTCTTAACAAATAGCAGAGGTGTCTCTCTCTTTCCTGTCAAACTCATCTTGCCCCAGACTTCCTGCAATATTATATTTTTTCCATACGTTGGTGTTGGCTGAAAATCCTAAAAGGATTTACAGATATACAGGGAACAAGACTGGAAAGCGTAGTTCACTGTTCTGCTGACTTCTCTACTGTGCCAGAGGTACAACTGCAGAGGGCTTGTGTCCCAAGCCCATTTATTAGGGTGGGATAAGCAACGGTGACAGCAAAAGGTGGAGGGGTCCCCATTTCATCACTCGCCCTGGGCAAATCATGCTACTCTAGCAATTGAGAGTCTTACTCCGTGTCATTTCAGTTCTCACCACCAGGTACTCGGCAAAATGTACAGAGTGAACTGAGGGATTCAGTTCATTAAAATTATTAATAGCAAAAGTAAGGCTCACTGAGCTCACTATCTCCTTTGCATGGAAGGACGTCAACAAGTTGATTGTCAAAACTCAAATGCAGCGTATGAGCCACAAGAATGGATAATAAGGGACCTTGAGGCATAAATGTTTCTGCATAAATTACAGAAGAAAATGAACAACAGAGTATTTGTTGAAATAAGAAGTACAACATTATCTGCTAAAATTAGTACCCTTGCTCTACTGAAGTGATGGGGAATTTTTTCCTTGCCGAAGGCTGAAGAATCCGTGCTCAGAAACAAGTCTCTGCCTGATCCAGTAGTAAAACAATTAAAAATCAGCTGAAATCAGACTTTGACTCAGTGTCTCCCTTCTCTGCTCTGTTGGAAATCGTAGAATAACACACAGAAATTGATTAAGCACCCTCAATACACCAACTGGAAAGACTAAGACATATTAAATTACCTGAAACTCATCTTTTATCTGGCTGGAGTTGGTCTGTGGATCTAGTCTGCTGATGTTGTAATATATGGATCTGAACTCACAAACTGGAATGGCCGTGTTGCCACAGAGACATGCCTCCAAAATGGCATCATGGACAAACACATACTGCTCCTGCATAGGGGAGGGGATAAGATATTAAAGTAATATTTTCAATACAGTTCATAAAATATCACACTTTTTTTTTTTCTTAAATCATGCTCGATATGCATATTTGGCTCTGTTTCACGTGGAGACAAATTACACCGTGTGCTATGTGACAGCTTTGTGAGCACATTTCATCCATCATTGAACGTGAGGTCTCATGCATTCATTTCAAATTTACAAGTAAAATGGAAAGTCACCACTCTCACGTAGGCTGGGACAAAATGGGAGCGAGTGAGGAGGAAATTAGGGCATAAAGCTTTTCTGTTCATAGTCACGAGGCAATGAGGGATGGATCGTGCTTTGGACCTATGACAACATCAGAGAAACAACTGTACAGACAGGGCTGCTCCCTCTGTCCCTTCAAAACCCCTGCACTCCTGGCACCCCGGGTAAAATTCTTTCCCTGAACCAAATATGAGAAGTCCAACAAAGTTAAAAGCCCTTCTCTGTTCCAGGCTGTTCTCCTGTCCCTCAGGAGGGGGATGCACTGAAGCCCATACGTAAAACTTGTGCAGCGGGATAACAGCTCCACAGAAGTTTGTGCAGCTGCTAGGTGCTACATGATGGAGCAGCTTGCTTCATCAGCACTCAAAGCGTCAATCAAGGATGTTTCATTTGTTTAGCTTTCAACTGCTATAAACTACGTACTATTCAAGTCTGCACTATACCTATGAATGAGTCATGAGAGGATTCAGGAGCTAGGGTTGTTCTTTTTCTACTGTGAGAATAAAATTAATCAGCAATGCAAAGACCTAAACTTCAAGGTTTGCCCTCCTGTCTTGGAGGCCCTGGGTAGCTGCCAGTGACAGTGATTCGGTGCACATCTGGACATGTTTAGCCACTGAAAGTTCTGTATAATCACATCGCAGAGCAAGCAAGCGTTGACTTAATGAATTGCTGGGCTCCCGCTGAGCAGAGCAGCTGACAGAAAAGCAGTATGCGGTAAGAGGAGACTTGGTGACACCTACCTCTGTCTGCACCAAATTGACCCTTTGGGAGCGCAGCTCTCGTACACAGTTAAATATATCCACCACGCCTTCGTTCTCTGCCATGTCAAGCATGATGTCGATGGCAATAAAGCACCCTGTTCTCCCGGCCCCAGCACTAAAAAAAGAAAAAAGCCTTGAGGGTTTGTATAAAAGGACCATGGAAAGGCAGGGCTCTATGGAGGAGAAAATAACTGCATCACAGACACAGCTGTCTGCTCTTGGAAGCTGCTCCCCTCTCCCTGTTGGGTTGATTTTTGTGTGTAGCTAAATTAGCTTAAGATTTGAGAGAGTGAGGTGAAATAATATTTCTTGAAAGGGAAATGGACCCTGATGAAAGGGGCTCAGCCCTCCACCTCAAACATTTTTTTTCTTTTTAATCCAGAGCAGTTTGGGTCCCGAGGAGGGTGCTTTCAGGTTGTGGATTATAAAATTATAGAGAAAGGAGCTCGGGGCTACTTAAAACCTTCAGTTTAGAGCTCCCTGCTGCTTGCATTGGACCATGTCCCGCAAAACCGTGTTGTCATTGTGTCCTCCTTCCCTCCTGGGAAATCATCCAAGCTGCTTAGGTGTGAAGGATAGAGAGAGGAGAACGTCTCTTCACATTACTCTGAAGGAAGAAGGAAAACTCAGCTCAAATCAGGGAAACTTCAGTTGCATGAAAACTCCAGCAGAGCCGAAAGCAAGGAGATATGAATGACCATAAATTAATGGACCAGATTAATCAACTGCTGAATAGAGAGAAGATATTTTTCATTTGCAGAATTTTAATGAATAAGTGGCATTTCCTCTCCCTTTATCTCTCAGCTTTTCAGAATTTTAACAAATAGTTATAACATTTCTATATTTAGAGGATCCTGGCACTTCATAAATATCGAACCGTGATATTACCCAGCCAGGCATCGGTAGGGAGAATTTGGTAATTACCACTTAAAGCAAGTCATTAAAATTCAAAAGCAGATAAATAACGGAGAGGAAATGGCATTTATTCATTAAAATGTGAAGGATGAAAAATTTCTCATTGCTTTCTTGGTGACAATGAATCAGGTTCAGATTTCTTCCAGGGCCAGACCCATGTCACGGCAAATGCAAGCCTTGAACTCTGAATGCATTCCCCTGCTGCCAGCTCCTCAGGTTTAGCTGTATTTTGTTATAAAACTGATTTATTTCTTGTTAAAAATCCCAACAAAGCAAAACAAAACACATACCTCCCCCACCCCATAATTAAACAGGTAAGATTTAATTTATTTTCCTTTTTCAAGTGGTTGTGGGATGTATTCTCTCTCCCTAACCACAGAGGAGGTGATCACTTAGAGGTTATTGCCTGTGGATCGACTGGGCGTGAGATGCTGGGATGGCCACCTCTGGTTTCCAGCTCTGTGCTCCACCCATGTCTCCTTTACAGATCACGGGCCCTGAGTTGTGGCCTCAGCACTGCACAAGTAGCTGCTGCAAACATAAACTCTGTTTCTGTAGCAGTGTCTTTCTTTGCATTTGAAGTCATAATAAAGAAGATTTCCTTAACTACGGTGGGTTACAAAAGCAACTGTTTTCACTGTAAAGCAGAGGGAAGGACATTTACCTACAGCCAGCACTCACTAATACAGTAAGTTCTTTGAGGTTTGTCATCTCTTTGATTCAGAATGTATCATCCTCATAATAAATTATATAATAAATTATATAATCCACTAATCCAATCCACCATAATCCCTCCTCAAAATTTTTCTTACACCGCAAGTTGTTAGAGAAACCTGGTAACCATTAAGAGAGGCAAAGTAAAGAGCGCTGGTTTCCCCTCGTGGCTCTGATGCCAGTCTGTCTGCGTGTCTCTGCTATCCCACCAGCATGCCTGATCACACCTCAAACTGTTCTTCATGTCAGAGACAACTCTCCTACATATTCCTATAGTGCCTTGCACAGTAGGGCTTTAAGCTCAGTTGGAAGAAGACAGTGTAGAAGAGCCCACATCAGGAACAGCAGGAGCTGGGGAGTGAGCAAGCACATGATTCAATAGACTGAATGTTCACAGCTGTAAACCAAGCAGCTTACTTGCTGGAAGTCGCTGGGCAGGTTTTCGGTCTGACATTCCCGTTCCAGCTCCTGGGCTTTGAGGAGGCCAAGATGCACCACAATTGGCACCCAGACCCAGGAAGGCAGACCAACATTTCCGACAAGACTATTGATGCTGGTACAAAGACAAACCGCAGTGCATGTGGGGACAGAAAAGCAAAGTTGCTTTAAAATTCCCTATCTTTGTGTAGGCATTGTTCCTTCTGCTGCGTGAGGTTTGCTGTAGATAACGACTGGAATGGCTGTCCCAGATAATTACCATTTTCCCAGCTCTGCTATGAACATCTAAGAGAGTATAGGCCACCAGAGAGCTTTCTACATTTGAATGGCCCTCTTTGACTTACATCATCTCCAGTTCATGCCAGCTAAGCTCTAGAGCTGCCACTTTAGAAAAGAAAACCAAATTCCACTTTGTTTCCTCATGAGGCCTACAAATTATACTCTTACACAAACAAAATGTAGTTGTTTTTTGCCAGACAAGAAGCAAACAGGAAAAAAGCTGGAAAAGCTGATGGAGGAAAGGCTCAGACAAAGAGCTCGCATACCTGCAGTGCACAACAATGGGTCCTGCTTCTGGGGGATTGAGAAACTTCACTTGACGAACGAAGCCCAGGAGGCCCGTGGCATAGCAAGGAACCCCGTGGTCCGGCCAGCTGGTGAAGTGGAACTGCCGAATCTCTCGGATCTCATGGTAGCCTTTCTGAGGAGACAACACAGCCTCTATTTTTCTTCCATCAGACTGCAGTCAGCATATCCTGATCACTGCTCTCGTCCCTCTCGTTCCCCAAGAAGTCACTCTTAAATTCTTTTTGAGGCACTGAAGCAACAACCTGGGGAATAACCACCTATAGAGTGGGCATGCCCCAGGGCAATGGTAGGCTTTCTCACATCTCCTGCCAAAAAATCTCAGTTTGGGATTATAGCTGGTGGTGAAAAGGGTAGAAACTGGTATTTCTGGTGAGATCAAGTTATTGGTACAGGAAAATTAGCACCACTTGTATATTCCCTCCAAAGGGTAACACGGAGGTGCCAGCTAGCCGTGACATTTTATCATATAGGAAATGTAGGTGGAAACCAGCAGCAGGTCCTCTAACCTGTCAGATTTTGACATTAGCATTTCTTACCAAGTTTTTCAGTTATTTAATGAAACACGGAGCCGATGTATTAGAAAACCGGGAAAATATTCCCAGTGTGGCTGAAGATCATTTAGCAGAAATGTCTGAAAAGCTTTAAAACCACTTACTGAGTGTTTGGAGAGTAACTTGGACAGACCTGGAATACTCTGACATTTAGCCTTCCAATTTCTAATTACACATAACAAAACTGTTCCAAATTCTGCCGATTTGGGGATAATTTTTATACTCTTGCCTTTATTGTATTTTTATTTCTGTTGAAAGGGGACCCTACCTGGCATCCAGTTTAACTGATACCTTTTTTCATCTGCAATTTGCCACCGTGAAGCACAACAGTTATTATTCCTGGCACACCATCAACTACTTGCTGGCTTTTGGATGCATTTAAACTTCATGCACTGTGGATTTTACTTTTGTGGACACATCAAGATGTTCATGTAAAATCATTTGTCCAAAATTGGGAACTCTGTCAAAAATTTAGGTTTCCGAAGTGAAAACTGTCCAAATAGTAACAGCTCCCATCTCCAAGAGCATTCTGGATATGTTTCCCAGAGCTCACAATTCTGAACACAAATTAGGTTTTGCATCAAATTTCAGCTGACTGAAGATTTCCTTACCTTTTGTACAGTAAATGTGCGTATGACATACTCTGCCAAAGGTTCTGTCTCAATTAACGTGACTTTAATATCTCCATAGACCTCTGTGTCATCTGGCCAGTATCGAACACACTTTACCTATGGGGGGAAAAGAAAATACTGTGACTAACTCAAGTTGAGTCAGAGCTGACCTACATTTTACTCCACTTTCAAGCTGAAGCCAATGCAAATTGGGCTTTCTTCTGATGTACAGACCTTGTAAAAATTAACTATAAATTAGGTCAAAATTCCTTTACCATATAGAGAAACTACTGGGAAGATTTTTACCAGTTACCTCTGTTGTGAATACAAATGAAAAGGATGCATTCAGCTCTTATTCTTTACAGCAGTGTCCCTTACATTTCCATACATGCCCTGACCATATATAAAGTTTACAGAATACCTGGCGGTCTCTACCACCATCCCTTTTGAGAAAAACCTATGCTATTGCCATTGTAATTCGGAGCTCTCTCTGTTTAGTCAAAGAATTTCAGTTCATAGGGACTGTGAGATACTTGTTCATACATTAATTTTGTTTGACTCTAGGCTTTCCTTATCAGAAGTGGACACAAAATTGACATTTTACCAGCTTGGCATGCCTGAGCTAAGGCTCAAGAAAGAAATCTCCTAAACATGTTAATATATCCCAAGCTTAGCCACTTTTAGAAGGCATGTGCAAAACTAATAGCAGAAATTAAAGGCAAGGTTGTGAAGCTCTAGAAGGGATATTTAAGCTAACAAAGACTCTCAAGTTATTAAATGCTCTAGCATGAAAGAGTGGAACAACACCTAAAAGCTGAAGCAATTAGCTACTGTGAAGCAGGTTTCATGTTCCAGTTCCAGTCACACTCGGAAGGGATTTTATAAATATTAAATATGATTAATGTAAGTTTGTTGTTTGTTTTTGGTTTTGTTTGTTTTTTTTTTCCAACACAAAGGCATTTATTTCAAACTGAAGTGTCAGTAGAAGGTAAAATAGAATAAATAACAATAAATGAACAGAACCAGCTGGCATTCAACCATGAGATCTAAAGGAAATCAAATACAAAGCAGCTGAATTACTAATGGCTATGAGTAAACTATCATTTACATTTCCCTTAGTGCCAAAGCAATGGAAGGTGACAAATACCAGGACAAAACTTTTAGGAGCTCCAGTCTCTGGCTGAGAAAGTCCCTAAACTGAAGACCACAAGGAGTGGGAAGAATATGCTGGGGAAAGCCACCCCAGACGTGCTTTTTTTCTTATTCCCTAAAGCCTAGCCTGCACCTCTTGAGTCATTCACATTTGCTCCCATCGTGGGCTTTAATGATTGCCTTGTGCTGACACAGGGACTTCTGGTTCATCTGAGTCCAAGAAAGTGAAGTGGTAGGCGCTGAGGAGGTCAATGCTGTTGGGTGGTCCCAGGATCCAGCTGTGCACACTCTCATGCAACCACGGAGTAGTGATATTCTGAAGTGATCAGAAACTCCAGGCTTTGAACTGTCACTTAACAAGCATTTTCGATAGTTTCAACATCAGTCATATGCTCTCACCCCTCCAGATTTTTGCGGGTAGAGAAGTATTCAAATTATACAGATATATAACTATTACAGAGGTACATTTTTTCTTCTGTAGTGAAAAAGGAGACAGCTTCTCAGCTAGCATAAATTTGTGTAACTCTGCTAAAGCTGAGACTTACACCAGGAACACCATCCTTATCAGCCTAGAAGGGAAGCAGCTAAGTACTACAAAATCTAGCATTTTAGAGAAAAACCCAGAGTGGCTTAATGCATTCCCTTACTACAGCAAGCAAAAGGCATATCACTTGCTGAGTGTGCCTGAACAGCAGCACTGTGTTATACCCAGCACTGGTCTGGCTTTCTATGTTGGTAAGGTGGTATCCTTACCCTGCCCACTTCCACCAAGTTGGTGACCATGACAACACTTGCAGAGTTTTCTTGCCAAATCATTCTCCAAAAATCCTTCACTGTCTCTTGCATCGGCCCTGGGGCAGGAAAAAAGACAAAAGTACATCTTAAGAGAGTGTACTGAATACCAACAATCCATTTCAGCTGCTCCCCAGCCATTGCCCTGGTCCCACAGGATCCTACTCTGCTTTTCAGAGCATCCCTCAGTGATTCAGGGTTACAGGCACGAATCAGGCTGGAGCTCTTTAAGAGATGCTTCCTCGCAAAGGGTATTAAAGGTTCTAGCACACTGGAAACAGAGGTGATGGCTGTATTGTAAATAGTGGAGATGGCTCCAAAAGGTTATCGTGTATAAGTGATAGGACAAAGAAGAACCCTATCAGGACTCTGTAATTAAGGCTGTATTGAAATTTGTACCTGATGCAGCACGAAAATTCCTCCATTTCACACTTTAATATTTATTAATTATGAAGGAGAAAACATGCAGAAATTAGCCCTCTTCTGAAGTTCCCCCATAGAGAAAAATTGCAGGTTCCAACAGCCAAACAGCAAGTACTCACAAGAAGTTTACTAGACAGAGTGTCTCTGATTTTGTTTCCTTCTTTTCTACTCTGTAGATTAAATCCACCCACGGACTCTTTCCACCCACTCTGCCCATACTCCAACCTCCCCATTCTCTGCTTTGCTGCATTCCCTATACCTGTACATCCTCAGATGCCAGCTTAGAATTAGAAACCTATTAGAATACTAATACATTTCTTCACTTTTTCAATAGGGACAAGTCAGTGAGGAAGTCATAAAGCAAAATTTAAGAATAATTTCTGTAAACATCACATTTGCAGGTAAGGAATGCACAAAAATGAAGATAAATAATGGTAGAAGAAGTGGTCATGGCATAAGAGTTTGGCCAGTGATGCAGGAAAATAGCACCCTGTTGTAAAGAACAGCAGTAGGAAGGTTTGTCATCTAACCTGGAGAGCCCTCAGTATTGAATTGTATTGTTTTTTTCTTCTTTTCCTTTTTCCCTCTAAAAGCACAGGAAACTCATCAACTGACTTACAGAAGGTGGTGCTCAAATGCATTTCCTACTAGTTCCCACTAGCCAAAAGCTCATCAGTCACAGGCTTATTCATAGTGTGCTCCCCAAGCAATTTCACTCCAGAAGGTAAACCCAAGCTCCGTAAAGGCCCTTTTAGTTCTAATCTCATACTTCATGCACAAAGGACACATTATAGATTGTACTGCCACCACTAAATGTGTAGCATTTTTTATTCTTGTAGCTGAGGTTCTGTGTTTGAGTGCCTTAAAGATCTTAGAACATCCTATATCCTTCCCTTTTGTGCCCCTATATCAAGTTTTCAGATGTTCCCCAAAGCAGAAGATGTCACCCTACAGATAGTTCTTACAACAGTTTAAAACAGCAGTGGTTTTACAAATATTTAGACATACAAGAATGAACTTGCCTTGAGTTGCAATGTAATGGCGAGGCCGGTGGTATCCCTGAAAAGAAAGAAAATATGTGATGGTGTATTTTTAATCCCTTAAAGAAAATCTTCCAAACATTGCCATATTCCTGAAGTTTAGGAGATGCATACAAGAAATGTGTGTTCATTCGATCATTCTGCTTTTCAAATGTTATAACACTAAAAAAAAAAGTCACTCTATTTACATGCATCGTGAACTGCAACTTCGTAAGAAGTTGGTAAGTCTCAGATAGCTACTAATGCTATTGAGAGGGGCTCATACTGATTTCTGCATACGTCATTTAGCCCACATTCCACTTATGTTGGTGGATCTGTCAAACACAGGAAATCTCCATCTGTCCAGATTGGTCAGACAGAATAAACTGGAGACCAAGAACCTTCTCCCTGTCACAACACGATGTTTGTATAATGCTCAGCTGTCATTCATATCAGATCAACAGTCTGTCCCTATGCAAGATGCGCCAAATTCATAAGCAGACTTGTCAGCGTTTGTCAGAGCAGGAACATCCAGGAGCTTACGTCGATGTAGTTGGCGTTGATGTAGTCAGAGTGAGGGTCCCCATCCAGCAGCTGCAATCTCACTCTTGAATGATCATCTGAAAGAAGGAAAGAAAAAAAAGTGACAGTAACGATAAAGAGGACTTTCTAAGTGGTTTATTTTATCTACCAATTCCTGTGAGTAATTGAATACTTACAATAATAAAAAATGAAAGAATATCAGATATTCCTGCTCCTACAAGCCCCTTCTTTTGAGTGCAAGATGCAACATTCAGATCCTTAGGTTGGTGTTCATTCATACTCTGTGTTCATTAAATTCACTGCTGTCACCACAACTCTCATAAAGCTTTCAGACAGACCCCAAATCTTGCTTGGTTTGGGGGTCTGGGGACAGATCTTTGCAAGACATATCTCCATTACAAAAGCCATCTGTACGCTTGGAACAGGCTCCCTGGCTCCATCTGATCTATGGAAACTGAGGCAAGAGCTAAAACTGTCAAGATCAGGATAAAAATAAATAGGTCATGACAGGTATAAAAGATTAAGGAGGGTAAAATGGCAAATGAAATCCTGCAAAGAAAAAATGGGGCAACCTAGAAACCTGAAAGGAAATAGTAAAGGAAATCAGAGCAATGATCCTTTGTGTAACCCACAGAACTCACAGCAACAAAATGGCATCAAGGCAGTGCTTAAAAAAAATAAATTAGAAATGTTCATGTTTTTGAGGATGTTCAAAGTTACTTTAGATAAGACAATAGCAGATATCAATCTTTTCATCTCCCAGCATGCTCTACAGTTCAGACATGGAAAGGAACTGCCCCAGAGGGCAGATTATGTCATGATTTTCCACCGAGGGAATATTTTGATCTCCCTGTGGAACAGCTGGTGCTGGGCTCTGTCACAGGAGATACTGTGTGAGCCGGGCTGCGGCGCTGATTCGGTCTGGCAGCCCCAGTGCTGGTATGCAATTAATTGCAGAACCGCTGTCTAAGGGCCAGTTGCTTGGCAAAGGCTACTGCATTCCAGAGGTCACTGCTGGCCATGCCGGGCTCATTTTCACAGGATTTTTTAAAGTAGTATAATATTGAGTCCATTAAGTTTATTTCCTCTCTACCAGCCATATAGATCATAGCTCTCAGTCAGTAAAGCATTAATGTTCAGAAGCACTTTGCAAAATTCAGGCCTAAGCATGATTTACATTCAATTAAAAAGAATCATAGCAATGAAACATAAAAATACACAGTGTGATTCTGCAGTAACTCAGTCAAAACGAGTTTTAGTCATCACTTAATTAAATGTAGAATCAGATAATAACTGTGAAGACAGATGTGCAGACAGTCCTGAAAACCAAGATTTGGGAATATATTAAATACTAATTCAGTTATGTAAACCAATGTTTCTCATACTCTGTTCATTCTTTGGGTGAGATTTTTACACCCAGAAATACAGCTACATTGTTGCATTAATCAAATCCCTTATCTGCATTTGAAATAAGGTTACGCAGGTGAATCCATCAAAGGCTTTATTATCTTTGTATTAATAACTATAACCTTTGCAGACGCAGTGGAAGTAGGTATATTTCTCAGTGCTGGTTTTGTTCCCAACTCCAGACAACTACCTGCGCTCAAGGCAACTGCTCGAAGAGTTGCAGTAAATCACACAGGTAGACAGACAACAGAAGAATTTATACTTGGAGCAATTCAAAGACAGACAAAAACCTGATTAAACCGGACATCTAGATGAAATACACAAAATTTCCTGTAGACAATTTCACACTTGCAATTCAAGGCAGCAAACTAAGCTAGTAAAAATCACACAGGCCAAAAGCAAAAAAAAACCAACCCTAGAGCGGATGGTTGGGAGGGGAACATTTATGAACTCCTCTTGTGATGACACAATAGAACGACGTTATGAAAGTCTTAACTTATTGCAACACTAGAACTAAAAAGTGATGAGATTAGAAATGACCCTAATGGCAGGTGAAAAGAATCTCAGGTTGATTTTTTTAAGTGGGACCAAGACACTGTCCACGCACAGTGTGTGGCTGAAGTGCTCTGAATAGCCCTCCAGGAAGAACCCGCCTCTCTTCATTTAATAGATCCAAACCCCAAAATTAAATTTCAGCTCTTTGAGCGACTCTTCAGTTAATGAAACAGACTGGATGGATGCCTCCTGAAGGAGCTAGATGTGAAAGCCCCAGAAAGGAGACTGCAGAAGAGGTCTATGCATTTAAGACAATTCTGGATAAAGGAAAGATGCTCTGTAGCTATAAAAAGTGTTGCAGATTTTTTGCCTTTAAGCCAAATACTGTTATTCTATCTGTGAAGAGCAGGAAAGGAAGAAGCAGCATCTCCCATATGAGGAAAGGCTGAGAGAGTTGTGTCTGTTTAGGCTGGAGAAGAGGAGACTAAGGGGGGATTTCATTAATGCTCATAAATATCTACAGGGAGGATGGGGCCAGACACTTCTTGCTTGTGTCCAGCGACAGGACAAGGGACAACAGTCACAAACTGGAACCCATGAGATTTAACTTAAACATATGGAAAAGCTTCTTTACTGTGAGGGTACCAGAGCACTGGCCTAGGCTGCCCAGAGAGGCTGTGGAGTCGCCTTCTCTGGAGACATTCAAACCCCCTGGATGTGTTCCTGGGTGATCTCGGAGTGACCCTGCTCTGGCAGGGGCTGGACTGGGTGATCTCCAGAGGTCCCTTCCAACCCCGACCATGCTGTGATTCTGTGAAGAAATGACCACTAGAAATGAATGATACTTAAGAAAAAAAAAAGGAGATATTCAGCTTTATGTCCAATCATATTTTTGGATCAAATGAGGAATACTTTTAGCTAAAATTTGCTTCAGGAGGACAGAATTCAAAGTATTTCATTAAACATTTTATAAAACTGAGATTAAATCCTGTGGGAGATTTATTTCTCTTTTAAGTGTGAATAGTGCAGCAGAAAAAAAAAATCAGTGTATATGGTAAGCACACAAATATTAATGACATTTTAATGGTGTCTTCAATCTTGTTCATAAGTTTAGGAGCACAGTCTGGATAAAAGTTCATGAAATAACTTACCTTGTAAATCCCTCCTTTCCCCCCCAAACTTTTTATAATGGAAAGGGGTAAAAAACCCAATGTAACTTATGATGATATTAGCAGGAACAATCTTGTATGTAGTTTTTTTCATCTACAGACTAAAGAGTCTTTTTTTAACGAATGGCAAATTATTATTTATTATATCTTCTCCCAGTGGTTAAAATTTATTTCTGATCCTGCATCAATGAGACTACACGCTCTACTCTCCTGTAAATTTATCAGATGTCACCATGTGTTCCAAATGGATTATAAGAAACTTTAAAAATGGAGGGAGAAAAAGAAGAAAAATGGCACATCTCTAACATTCAGGACTGCAAAACAAATGGAAAATAACAAATGTACAAATGATTTTATTTCTCCCTGTTTACTATAGTCTACATGCAAGTTAGCAGAACTCTAAATCTGTATGAGGAGTACTTTGACTGAAAAATTGGTCTTAAAACAGATTTCAAAAATGACAAGAATTTCACTGAAAAGCATTGTGCTCCCATTTTAGCACAAAAATGTTATCGTTTCAAACTTCTGTCAAAATTCCCATTAGTGATCATTTGAAATATCACTGCGATTTTTCCACATCTCATTTTGACACCACCACTGGATTAATCTCACACAACTTTCGCCATCTAAATATTACGCAGCTAGTCTAAACTGGCTGTCACGGTTCCCCACACAGTCAATGGAGAAATACAGACATCTTTTGAAATGATTCAACCCAGCTCTGGTACAAATGGATGACTTGCCCTCCCAAGGCATCCTGTCCTCCCTCTTTCTATCCCCACTGGTCCTGGACTGTGCCTGGAGGATGGGGTAACAGCGCGGTGTGATTCATCCCACCCACTCAGGATCACCTGCCATGGACACTGCAGATAAGCGAGAGTTTAGGCACTGCAGAACAAACCATGGAATAAAAATGCATGGAAGATTAAAGACTTCCATTTAAAATCCAATACTGACATATGGGTTCTTCCCATTTTATGCATTACCCCTGTCTATGACCAAGTGCACTCCACCTGTGCCTCAGCTGAGAGCTCTGTTAATCTCTCTCTGTTGCTCATCTCTTCCACCACAAAATTCTCTGACTCATTCACAGTCTTCCAGCCCAAAGCATATGGGAGTCAGAGCATGAGGGAAGTGAAGCAAATTTCTCTACCACCTTCTATCATCATCTCAATAGGTTTTAATGGACTATCACAAGACTTTAAAACCATGGCACCTAAGTGGGAAGATGCTCCATTGCAGATGGGAGGACGTGTCTACAGTAGCACCGGTATTAGGCACCCCTGTGAGTGCTGACCTTCTCCTGTAATATTATACTCAGAAAAGGGGAGAAAAGAAAGGGAAAGAAAGTGCTCTCCTGCAAGTCAAAACAAAACTCAATCCTATGTCTCCATGTCCTCAGGTCTCATCTGAGAGTTTTCACTCTCTATAATGTAATGGCTTTAAATCTGGACAAGATGTGGAGAAGTAGAATAGAACAAAGGTCCCACATAGCTTCTGGATGTTTTCTCCTCTATGTAATGGGTTCAGCTCAACCCACAAAAGCTCAACATCCCTCCCCTAACAACCACTTGCTGATGCACTTTGAAGGTATCTAGGCCCTAAAGCGAATTTAAATCATTTCACTTCAGCACATAAATGGATACACAACCTACCCTTGCCCCCTAAAGAAAAATCTTGCATCTCCACAACTTTTTGTGTCTTTGTGTTTACAACTTTTATACTCAAAGCACAGGAGCAAAGCTCATGGACTCTGCTGATATAAAAAGTTTGAGTCGACCAACTTTCTCCAGGAAGGCAAATCTGTGCAATTGCAGTGGATCTTTCCACCATCAACAGTGGATTTCTGTGGTCATACAGACCCCACATCCACTTCTCAGATCTATTTTTTCTGAAAACAACCCCCATACCAGTATTGCAGATTGAACAGATCCCTGAAAAGACAGGGTTTAAAGCATGGGAGAGCTTACAGCTCTCTTGTATCCCCTTTCCATGAACAGATTAGTCTAATCTGCAGTTTCAGTTTGCAAATGTAAGAACAGCAGATGTTGGGGCTGGCAGTAAAACCTAGGTTTTCACAGAGAGGCACAATGTTAATACAGCCCTGGGAAAGCAGTGAGCCGAGTAAAACAGTCCTGTAAGTGTACTACTACCCACAAGGCCATAAAGACAAGCTCTAATCTGCTGTGACTCACTGAGCAATGCAACTTATTGCAAGAACTTACAAACCCACATTTTAACAAAAGTCTCTGAAGCAGTTACAAAAGTTAGGTCAAAACCTGACTTTTCAATTCACTCCCCAAAAAGCATGGGATATCTCATTCCAGGAGTGATGAAATGGCAACTGTGGTTAAATAAATAATGGCAACTTCCATCTGCAGCCTTTTACCAAACTGGTAGGAGCAATCAGTGCACACTTTGTGTTTTACCAGCAATTAGAATTCCAGCACAACAAAGCAGCTGAGGGTGCAATCGTTTTCCACCTCCCATCCTCTGCTCAGGCTTTGAAACAGCTTGTACCCACAGAGCACAATTCGTTTTCATTATCTGCCCAGAGGGAGCCACTCTCCTGCTATTCCCAGCTCTGCCATCAATTCTCTATTCTGGGTCCTGTCATTGCCTTTGCTCAGGGAAGTTGCCCAACATCGCCCATCAGTAGAGTCTGGCTCAAGGCTTAACCAGTGACACCACTGATAAGTTCCCACTGGTTTGACAAAATGTCTGATAAATGATACGCCCCTTTCTTAGGCATCCTCTCTTCCTTCTCCCCAGCCTTTTCAAAGTGAAGCGAGGATTGCACCCCATATTATCACTCCTTATCGAACATTACTACATTCTTCTTGCTGTCTTTAAGAGGAGCGGTTGTCTCGTCTTCAATTCTTTGTTCTGATACATACTTGAAGAAAAGAAAACCCACTCAACTTTATCATTTACCTTCGACTCTTCTGCATCCTTCCTCTTTCACTACCTTGCTTGCTTTATCTATGCCTTTTCACCCTCTCAACCTCAATCTGAAATTTTTCCTAACAGCCATCAAACTTGAGATTCTTTTCTGATATTTTATACCATGCAGATACTTCTTTCTTAGTATTTTTCATTCCTTTATTCAAGCACATCACCTCCTATCTGTATTGCTACTGTATTTATATTTATAGCTAAAAAGCCAACATCACTCTTCGTTAGACAACAATTCATCTTTGTGAACACATTCCCTTTAGATAATACCCCATTTATCTTCCTTGATTTTGCTTCCTTAATTTCTTCTCGCATTTCACTTGAAATTCAACGCTTTCTTTTCAACATAAATTAGATGGTGGCTACTGGACACAGTCTTGACTCTTTTCACATCCACTTTTAAATTATGTGAATTGCTTCCTCAAAATCACACAGAGAAACACAGAGTCTTTCACGTTTCCTTCCTTATATCGTACTGTGCCTCGTACAACTCCAGTGCAGTGTGTAGCTGTTACAGCTGGATGATTCATCTGTCTTAAGACTAATTTAATCTAAGGTAATCATATAGACAGGTAAATTGAACCTCTGTCTGGAGGCATCTCTCTTTGCCATTAGGAACACAGGAACCTTACAGCAAGGTGGAGCTTTTAGACAGCTGATGTTAAAGATGATTTTAACACTGACTGTAGTACTCCAGCACTACCACTTCTACTTTCCACGTGGAGGAACAAAGACTGATGGATCTGTGACTGTTTCTTCTTTACTGTGGGGTCCTTGAACTGATCTGTTCTATGCCATTCCCCAAAACTGTTACATGAATAATTTCTTTCAAGTCTTAAAGGAGAGGAGTAGTTACGTGTGAGATGATCTTTCTTTGTGGCCAAGTTTGTTTTTTTTTTTTTAAATTCTTTAGTAAAGTCTGTTTGTTCTAAAGGAAAGACATATTTTACCTCAGAAAAAAACCCACAGAATTAAATATACTGCTCAGTGTGACTTAATTTTGCTCTTACGGCATTCTATAGATTTATCCAGTCATAAAAATCTATAGCACATTCATTTATATTCTTATTTCTTGTTCTGATGGTCTCAGGCCCAGCTTCTCCAACCTGATGCTGCTCTTACAAAGAATTAATTCTCACACCTCTCCTTCCCAGTCACTATAGGGAGTAATGAAACACTGGGGTAAGCCACCCGAAGAGTTTGTGGAAAGCCCAGCTTGGGAGATCGTTAGGAAGAGGGTTCACAAATATCTGACAGAAATGACAGAGGTGAATCTAGACTGGACTTGGAGAATAAAGCTGACCTAAATGGTTTTATGGAGTTCTTCACTGTCCTGCAGTTCTGCGATCTGCCAATATTCCTATAACACCAGCAGGAACTGGTTAATGAAAGAAGTAAAACTAAGAAGCTTCAGTGGATTTTCAGCTGCCTTATTGAGATTCTGAGGCAGAAGCTAAGCTTGTCCCACACATCAAACCAGCTCTCTGGGGACAAGCAGTGACTGCTCCACTGGCTACTGACCACAGGGAAGGAGAAAGTCTGATCTCTGATCCATACCTAAAAATCTGATCTATCCACATCTTCTTTTGCACTCACATTTGTGGCACTGAAAGCTTGGGGTTATGTAGTAAAAATGGACAGAAAATGGGCACCATCATCCACTGCAAAAATCTGACAAAAGGAGTTATCCCTCAAATTAAAAACATTGAGCAGAAATCAAGGTAGATAGAAAGTGTGTAAAAAAAACATGAAGTCACGCAATGACTTTATGTAAAACAATGAAAAAAACCACCCTAAAATAAAATAGACATAGAAATCACAGCCTGTAACAAACAGACTGAACTACTGAATGCTCAGCGCTGTAAACCAGCTTTTAGTGAGATTCTCAAACACACCCTTTTCCATAGGATGCTTATAAAATCTTACAGAAAGCTCAGTTTAATGCGAATTTACACCTACAGGAGATTATGTTTCCATATCTGTTCTTATTGCGGTTTTCGTCTTCCTTGGCTGTATCCCAGGATGCCGTTTGCCCCTCAGGTAGTGCCTGCAAAATAAACAATAGTGCAATGTTTATAAAAATCTGGCCAGTGCCTTCAGGTGGATTAACATGACTGAGCAGGGCAAAAATAAAGGTGCTGCATAATTCAGGAGTCAACCAAGCAAACAGCTGTTCTTGAGGAAAGGGCACATCCACTAATGCAAAAAGCCGAGCTTGGTGCAGACCATTTCCATCTCTTGGCTTCTGCCAGTGAAGAATAATTTTCCTCCTGCTACTTTAACAACTAAAAGGATCAGGGGAATTTGCTCCTGACTGTACAGTCACAGGTTAATATAATTTCCCCTGTAGAACAGGGTTTGTGGAGATTTCACATACACACACTTCTAAGAAAACCCAGATGACTGAAACATAATGCTCAGTCTTTTATATTTAAGTTGAAAACAGATACAGCATTTTCACCTATTCCTCTGAATAGGTGATGCAATACAAACCAGTAGCTAGTTTTCTTTGGGGAAAAATAAAAAAGTTCAGGGTTTAGATCATGTGTAAAGAAGAGAGGCGAAAGGAGGTAAAACTTGCTCATGAAGTAGGAAAATAAATAGAAATTGTCCTAAAATCTGCTCCTTCAGTTGAGGAAGGATGGGGTAAGGAAACTGGCAGCACCCTACTCTACAGCTTGGTCCTATGGCTACTCTGAATGCACTCAAATGAGCTGCTTTCCCCTTGAGGCACGTCCAGGAAGGATTTTCAAGGCAGAGCCAGGAAAATGGCAGTAAATGTGGGATCTGCTGGAGGAGCAGTGGCACCAGGCAGCGCCGGCAGCGCAACGGGATGGGAAGCCACGGCCTGCAAACTGCAGCCAGCCCAGCCTTGCCTTGTGCCAAAAACACGGTGAGGAGGAGGACAGATCCTCCTGGATTTCCTCTCTGGATCTGCCTCCTTCAAGATCTACTCCCTAACGTGAGCCTACATTACTAGAAACAACAGCAACATTATAAACTGTATTATTTACAGTCCCTAGGGAATTATGGGGTTTTTATATTGCAATCATTGTAGAATCGTATCTGCCTTAGCTAGCAGCAGGTAGTTTGACACAGCTGTGCTAGAAAATGAATTTATATTCATCTTCACAAGCCATCCAGGTCTATTACAGTGCCTGAATGCAATAGCAGAGAGACACAATTATTAGGATCTACAACACTGACATTACAATTAAACTCAATATGAGCAAATCCCTGGCAGAGCAGATCGCTGTGAATTTCCCCCAAAGGGGTTCCAGGACAGAAAATGTCAGGCACTGCAGCACTGCCAGGAGCACTGCTGACGAAAGATGGGGACAGCAAGTTCCTGTTCAAAAGCTCAGGAGAAAGAGTAATAACTCTGTAATTGGTGAGGCCTTTGATCACACATATATTTCCTTTACAGACAGCTGTTTCCAAATAGCAGCTCATCTCCTGAGCAAGAAATATAAACAGCCAGCAAACCCATACACAACAAAAAATCCCTGAGTAAAAGAAAAGAGGTGGAGAAGGTTCATTTTCATCTTCAAAGACTGAGCAAAAAGGTGCCTTATTTTTTCACTAGTATCAAATTACAGCAGATTGACCAGAGAACGGCAACAGTCATTAGACATCGGATCAGAGCCCTTGAAAAAGAGAGAAAGAGAAAAGAAAAAAGAGAAAAGAAAAAAGAGAAAGTAAAAACAAAAGAAAAAAAGAAAAGCTCTTTCTCATTGCTTCCACATGGGAGAAGCTATCTTGGCCAAAGCAAATACATTTACGTGCAATATCTGTTTGTTTAATAAGTACCTCTATAATAGCAAAAATGTTTAATATTTCTTCTTCCCTCTGCATTATCAATGGTAAGTCAGGATAGATAATCGAGGCATTGGTATCTGATCCGCATTTCACAGGAAATGCTCCCCCTTGTTTCTTTGATTTAACTACTACAAAATTTCAGTGTTGAAAAATCTGGGCTTGATTTTCCGGTTTTTCTTCTTTTTGAAAAGTCTTGTAAAATTTATACTGAAAATTTATATCTCAGCAGTGGAATTTATGTTATAATTATGCTTTTTAAACTAAATTGATCTATTTTTTTTCTGAAATTACAAGGATAAATCTCTAAAAGTCAGCTTCATCTCAATCAAACGTTCTGAGCACTGTGGCCCAAACATAACTAAAGTGTTCGCATTAAATTGAGGCTTAGTGCAAGCCAATTTAAATTTCCAGTGGATGCATTTAGTTAGTTCACTGTTTGTCTTTAATTTAAATGCGAAAACTTTAATCATTCATTTGCAGTGATCTACCCTGATGCTGCAGTATCGCTGCCAAAGGCAACATCATCAATTAAAAGCCTTGCTGCTCATCTCAGGGCCTGTCACAGCGTCCTGGCCCTCTCCCTGCAGTTCTCAAAACTCTGCTGGGCCCCAGGGTTAAAAACTGCTTTGGCTAAAAAAATAACCTGAAAACAAATATTGCAGCCAGTTCAGTTCCCTGTTCCAGTTTGTAGCAATGCCTTAAGCCAACAGTGTCCAAGGGCAGCATCTACAGTAACATCCTGTCACCAAACATTTCACAAAGTCACGTCACAGCCTGAACCACGGCACCTATTGCTTTGACCAGACAGAAAATAAAGGGTTAAAATCCAGAGGTGATGTCAATAAGCTGAAGACTCTCAATATTAAGGTGCTTGTAGAAGCAGCCACAAAATCCAAAATAGCTAAACGGTCTCAGTAATGCAGTACAGAATGTACTCTGGTGACACCCTAAATCATAGTGGAAAATGAGTTTGGGTACTTAAGCTTATTATCTGCTCAACCAGCAATGGGTGCTCACAGTACATCTGTGGGCCTACTCCTGCAGCTCACAGCAATCAGGGCTGATATGTTCTGAAAAAGGATCAGGTGACATTTAAACGTGTCTCGTTTAAATGTTTATGGCCATGCCTAATCCCAAATAGCACTATCTACATCCAGTGCCAGGGATGGATCTTTCTCTTTGTGGTCTACATGTTTTATTGCTGAACAGAAGTGGCAGCCAAATAGGCTCAAGTCACACTTTGGCCTCAGGTGCAGCAAGCAGACCCAAAATAACACCCATGGCAAGCGCTGCCAGATCCCCTTGTTCGCACACACAGTTATCATCCATTTCACACCAGCACTGACACCACTTACACAGTCACATCCTGCCTTTCATCTCCATGGGGAGGTATGTGCCAGATGCAAGCACCAGAGATATTTTTCTAGATGCCCTTGGTAAAACACGTTGCCTGTGTTCTAATGGTCTGTAGGTGAAGGTGTGTTTTAAACAAACATCGAATGCAATTTCCAGGTTACTCAGTGAAGATGTGAATGCATGGAGATAGACTGTCATGTGTGACTGATACATTCCGTTCAAAGCGATTTTTCATGAGAGTAAAATTATTTGGTAACATGTCACTAAATGGGCTGTAATTTATGCTATCAATTTGCAAAGTAAGTAGAAAATCAGCTCCTTAGAAGAAAAAACATATTTGGAGGTGACACTGATATTAGGGTATGAAAACACATTTAAAAGACACATCAAATTCTTTTTTAAGATTTTATCAACCATCCTCCAAAATGTTTTACAAAGCTGGTTTTGCAGCTTTGTGTTCCTCTCAATTGCAGTCTGAGACACCATTCTCAGCCACCTTAACCCTCTGCCTCCCAGGAGTCAGAACACTCCTTCACATCCTGCCCACATTTGGGGTACTGCTGTGGGCGGTGAAAGCTGTTTGGAGCTGAAGTGCTGCCTGCAACCCTTGTTCCAAAAGCCAAACTCCACCACTGAAAATTGCCTTCTACCGTGGGCAATTACCTCTGCATGAAGGGTAGAACAGAACATGGGTTTTGAGAGCTTGTGGCATTCTCCAGGCTATTTCTTGTAAAGAAAAGCATTATGCAAATCTATATAATGTCATCGTCATCACATACGTATGTAGATGGCACTTTCTGGGAAAGGCAGAACTTGCGGAGTTGAACGTCGCATTGACATTTTTCATGCTAATGTGTTATTTTGATAATTACCAATGCCAGTGCCAGAAAATTACATATATGCCAGCACCTGTTTTCTTCTTGAACATCAAAAATCAGATCTTAGGGCATCTGTAATTAAGCTGAATGCAGTTTTGGGTACTATTCATGGAAATGGAGGCCAACGGAGGGCTAAGTAAATCTCCTAAGAGAATTATTACCCTTTTCCAATATTAAACAGAGCTCTTTATATTGATAGTTTAATTAGCGTGCCTGATTGTGGGGCATGAGTGACTAGACCTGGTGAACATATAGTTACCAGAAACATTTGTTATGACAGTCTTTGATGCCATCTGATTAAAAAAACACTCCCTAGTGAAAAACAGGAAAAGACTGCATCTCATTTGCAGCAAAACCCAGCATCAGTGACACAAACCCCATGGACTCTTACTTGCAGGGTGGAAAAGTGAGCTGTTTTCATTAAGTAACTTATTTTTCACAGCTGTTATGTTATTTTTAAGTAGTTTTAATGCCACTATGCATATTAATTGCTTATTGCCTTCCCACAAGCTACTACTTCATTATAATTATCACTTGCTAGAGCAAAGTCTGACATATGTTTGATGCTATTTTCCTCTTCTGCTCTTCTGTAAATGTATATTCCTCTTCCAACTCCTTCCCAATCCCATGTCTTCTTGTCATTTGGATTATGTTCCTGGTCATTCCAGCTTGGGGGAAGAGGTGTGGTGGGTAGCAGGACTGCTTTCATTTTTGCAGCTTACTCCTTGCTTTTCTCTTTCCATGGGGTTGGAAGAGTCCATCAGCCAAACACATTCTGAGCCAGAGGTCTGAGCATACTGGAAAACTCTACCTTTGTTTAAGCTACACACGGTTCCCGCCTTTGCCTTTACAATTCTGCACTTAGATCATTGAATCTGATTGAATCTGATCAATTTTTACAGAGTATTTGGAGCTCCCAAAAAGCTCAAGTGAAAACTCTTCCTTTTCTCAAGCCTGGCTTGCAATACCCATGAAAGCACAGCAGTAAGTAATGGACTGTGAGATGTCAAGTCCTTCACTGAGTTCAGCACCTGTTAAATATTTACTGTTTGCTCTTTATGGGAGAGAGGACACATGCTAACAGATGACCACAATGCCATTTTCTTACTGCTGTAGTAAACACCTTTTCTTTGGACTAGAGGGCCACCAAAGACTGCTAGTGCTGCAAAATCCTACCCTTGTAAACAGAAAGAAGATGGAGAAAGGAAAGGAGAAGGTAAGTGAACAAAGGAAAAGAAGCCCTTAAAAACCATCATCCTCCCCTCACAAGCATCTATCCTTTTGAGTGCAATTTCTCTACTTATTCACATGATTGAAGGGTCCTCTCACCTCATACTCCTCTTTAAATCCATAGCCCTGTCCTCTCTTCATCTGGGTGATGTGCTGCAGCAGGTCGGCCACTCGGATGGCTGGCTGGAACTGCCCCCGGGGGTAGGACATTTCCACCGGCTCGCAGCTCCGGTACGGGTGGGTCTGGATAGTCAGGGTTGGCTGGGTCATCTCTCCATGGCTGCTGTCTGTTTTAAAGACACGGAGGCAAAACAAGATTTCACCTATCTGGTATTTCCACTTATTCTTGCTCCATTTGTATATTTGTTTCTCCACCACCCCATAGGTTGGTGCAGGCAAAAAGAAGTAAAGTAATAAGGAGGAAACACACATTTGCCTACAGCTGCCTCGAAAGACTACATCACACTAGAATATTGTTTGCGTCAAGAAGACAGACCCAAAGAGGTGGGAAACAGAGCAAAGAGCCCATCAGGCTAACGAGGATACCGCATACAGAGCCAAATAGCAAAATAGTTTATAAGGGTGAGCTCTGCATGACGCCACCAATTGAATTACAAACCTTTCTGTGCAAACCTGCAAAGAATGTCACTGGAAGATACATACAGATGAGCAAGATATTCAAGTAGGATGTGGGGTGTACAGTATGCGATAACTGAAAGGGGCTCGAGTTAACAGCAAACAAATTATTAGCATTTCAAATAAGTCACACAGGATGTTAGAGACAACTGCTCTGCTAGTTCAGGCCTAAAATTTATATGTCAATTATAAAGATGCAATATTATCAGAAAGAACAGTTACCTTGCATGCAGAAACTTAAATTTCAGATACATAACAGAAAATTTTCTTTTTGAAAGAAATGGATTTTAAAAATTTCTGTCACTATGTACATGGAATGGTAACCTCTTATACCCCCAGCAAAACTCTAAATACACAACAAAATATTCCTGGTGACCTAGTAGAAGAGAACTTAAATAACGAAACAATTTACTGTCACAATATTTATTTTTAAGAACAGAAAATGTGATTAAATGAAAAATCCAGCTCCTTACCTACCAGAGCTGACCAAATTTAAATAGTTGGCCAGATAAACCATTCTTTTTTTCCTATGGCTATAGACATCTTACATGCTGGGGTCCTTTTGTGCATACAGGCCCTAAGAGCCTGCATCAATTCTATCTGGTCTTACTCCAAACCAACCTATTAGCAAACAGAAAATGTATCTCCCTCAGCCTGTTCATAAAATCCCTTTAAGACTGCATACACAAGGTTTGTTTCTTACAGAAAGCTGACTGACAAAGAGCTTAAACGCTGTCCCTTGTCAGCAGTACTACAGTCGTGTTTTTGAAGGGATAAAGAATAAATAAATCAAATAGCAATTTCAGGGTGATTTTTGTGAGGCAGAAATACAGCCGGAGTGCTACTGCAAACATCGATATCCTTGAGAAATCACGGTGGAGTTTTGATCAGAAGCAGTCGGGATCTCTGCTGGGCAGGAGCAGAAGAAGGCATTGGGCTGCCTTCCCAGCACCTCAGACCAACGACAGGACTAAACAGGACAAAACACGCTTTAGCTGGTTTACTGTTATATCTCGGGGAAGATATCGAAACAGGCACATGCTCTGTTGTGAAGCTGTGGGCCTATGAGAAGGAGAAAGGAATGGCAGCAGTGGACAATGCTGCAGGGCAAGCTGATCTTCAGTGCGAGAGAAATAAGTCTGGAGGTTGAATTATCAGAGATGCTGAACACATTCTGCTTCTTCTGAAATAAATTAAACAAGGTGATCATCTGCTCTAAGTTCAGGCTACTGAATTTCAGGATATCTGAGTCCCAGGTTCTCATAAACACAGTCACATTCCCAGGACACTCAGAGATGTACAGAGCCACGGCTCTAGCGAACCAACCCTCATGGACAAAATGTGAATAAATTTGGAATTTAAGGAAGAGTAACATTCAAAGCGTTTGTATAATCATCCCTAATGCTCCGACTAATGACAGTGTGAGAACTCTGAACAGAGGGAATTTCAAGGCTTATTAATTCCCCTAGTTGGATTCGCTTTCCCAGTGCATCTTTCCTCCCCTATTCCCTATTAACCTCCTGTAATGGAGAAGAGAAGAGTTTTATTGCGGACCATTTCCGACAGACGTACTATGCTTAATTTTCCATCATTAGGTTTAATACAAACCTAATTTCACAATTGGCTTCTCAGAGGAACCTACAAGTAATGCCACATTTTTACCAGCCCCAATTAAAAAACATTACTATGGCCCTATTCGAGAGGGAGTCTTAAAACTAATGTGCAGTTCTAGTGCTAATACAGTTTAAGGGCACACGCAGAGCGCGGGCTGTTTGTAAAATGTAGCTCAGATCAGTCAGTTCCTTTGCAGGCAATTATTAATGTCTCTCTTCATCAGATCCTTTCATTCTGGTATATTTGACTCTTCTCAGAGAGAAGTATCACAGGGAGAGGTGAAAGCCAGAAAAGCAGAGCCCCCTCCTTGGCAGAATAACTTCTCTCAAAGTAGGTGCCTGCGTTATGAACCTGGAACCAGAAGAAGCTGCTCAGCAGCAAAGCAGGATCTGACTGGCCTCTGAGTTTATAGTGACAGCTGTGCTTCTGGTCTCTTTGGTCAGGCAGATAAAAAATGGTACAAAACCCACAGATTGTGGTAATAGCTCTTGCACCATTTATGTGCCTCTCACCTAGACAGGAGTTTCTGCTTTAAAATAATTTTTTAAGAAGTGTCACACAATCTGGGTCATCCTACTCTCAACTGAATGACACATAGAGCTGGTACCAGGCAGATCACCTTCTCTGGACATCTGTGACAAACACATCCTGAATGGCCTCTGCGCTACCCAAAAGAAAACCCGAGCCTGACATTTGCACCAGCTCAGGATGGCTGCCAGTTATTCTCACCAGCATTTTGTCTGGGCCAAGGAAAGAGGGGAGGGCTTCTATGAAGACAAATTGCTACATATGAGGTGAACCTAGCATTCGTATGCTCTGCTAATAAAGCCTGATGCAAGAAACATATTGCTGTTCTCCATCTAATCACACCATGAGCCTGAACCTAAGCATTGCTAATGAGGCGCTCACGCAAGGCACGACACCTTCTCTCAAGATGTGCTGTTTACTGCAATTTTGTGAACAATTCAAAATGCAGGTAGGAGAGGAGGTAGCAGCAAACTGATCTCTCACTAGGACAATCAACCAAAGGAGTCTTTGGAGGGCTTGCAAACAGGCTTTGCTTTTCCTGCAGGCTGCAGCTATAAACCGCATCTTGTTCCTTTTGGCACCGTTATTACTGGAAAAGGCAACAAAAAATAGCAGCCCCTCAGCAAAGTCAGCCTTCTGCTTTAATTGATGCACTAAAGGCAAGTCACAGCGATTTTCCACAGTCCCTTCTCTCCGTACCCTTCTCACAAACATGTCCTTACACCCTAGCAAATGAGGATGAGTTTGTAGGGCAAATTGGCCAAGACTTCCACCAAAGTTTCAGCAAAGCCTCTAAAGCATGTGTGCCTTTTATGAGTTTTCAGTGAGAAAAGAAAACCAAGAAAAGATAATTTTTTAAAAGATGCTTGAAATAATTAACTTTTATACTCAGAAACTAAACATACAGAATCGTGCATCAGGTTTTTTTGGATTATATTTCATATGCACATCTTATTTGTAGTCATATGTCCTCATTTTGTTGACAAGGAGCACACACCACTGTACTGCATTGCATACCAGAGCCGGAATAGAGTTCCAAGAAATAATCCGAATTAAAACTTTTCAAGAGATGGTGATCCCACTGTGACCCCAAAAGTTGTGGCAACAGTTAATTACCCTTGCTGTCTAAACATTTCTTAATTGCAATTTGATTTTGCTTAGCTTCGACTTGCAGGCACTGAATCTTATTATACCTTCTGTTAGATTAAAGAGCCCTCTGAGCATTTGAAATCTTGACCCATGCAGGCACTAATCAAATCACTTCTTCAGTTTCTCTTTGATAAAGTAAATCAATCAAGAGTTTCTGAAGTCTCATTAGGGCAGGCTGTTCAGGGCTCTGCTTCCTTCCTAGAACCATTTCCAATTTTCCATGGTTCCTTCTGTGCAGCTGTAAATAAAACAGGTATTCTGCATGTTGCTGGAAACACGCTGTTTGGAAGGACCATTACTAACCTTAGCAGCTGCAGTAGCAAAATACGTTGTCAACTTGTTTGTTAACCCTTTTTAGTGCAACACTTCTACTCCCTATACTAAGATGTCTGCTGCCAATGCAGATATTTTGATTTCTGGAATCTGATCCTTTCATTATCAGCGTAAGAGTACACAGAATACTCTGAAATTTTGTATAAGATGTTAAATCAGTGGTTCACTGGCTCTCACATAACTAGCCTGATTGGGAAACTCTTCAGACATCTCAGCTTATCTGTTTAGGGTATAACTGCAAATAATCAAATTTAACAATGTTGACTCCACTTTTAATATTCACAAACTCTCCCTCCTTATGAAATGGTGCTTCTGCTGTAGAAATAGTAATGAACTTGCTGAAGTGAAGTTCTCTCTACTTGAGGACTCTCACTCTGCCAATAGAAACATAACACAGTCCAGTGTGCAGAGAAAAGCTGAAGCAAAGGCCGGCCAGGTGGGATCTGATGTGTAACCCTGAGGGTGAGATACTACTGCTTGCCTGCCGCTACACCACCTTGTATTAGATACTTTCCTTGCTACTCAAACAAACAAAATAAATCTGTTTTCCTCCACAGAAAAACTGATAAACTCCTCCACAGGTGTCACAGATAAGATGAAGAGCAGCTCAGAAATTAGGTTTCCAGCCTGGTGTGGCTCTGTATGATCAGACCCCTGTAAAACTTCCTAGTAAGGCTGGTGGGAGGGGACCTGCTTATCCAGAGCAGCTTTGGGGACTGAAACTTTAGATCCTTTTACAGATGTCATCTTGTTTCACAACCATAGTTTTGTTAGCCTAAGAGACAGGTATCTGGACACAGAGTATGATGTTGCCTTTTGACCAGAAAACTAATCTATGCCTCAAACACCTACAAGCAATGGTGCACCCAAGTGTCATCTTGTTCAGCTGGGGAAGTTTCCTTCAAAACTTTTGCTTCAATATCCACAAATCCCTTCTGTGTCTGAAATTAAAGGCCTATCATCTCTGTTTATACTCTTATTCTCTTAGCCGTGGCAAGTGTGTAACACGGTAAGACAACCTTTGCACAAAACAAATTCTATTTTGAGTGGTGTTTGTGATGGATTGAATTCCACACACATCGAGTCTCTCTACACTAGACTAAGGGTTGCCAATTATTTGACACCTTTCAAGGATGACTACAGCATGGCTTTTTTTCCCTTTCACTAGGGATATGGTGTGAGCTGGTAAAATTAATTTGCTTTTTTGTGTGCATCAAGGCTTTATGATACGATAAATATCCAGCTATAATATGCTATATACACTACAAACAGTGGTATGGCAAACCAAACTCAAACCATCATTTGTCTAATGGTATCAACTGAGCGATAAAAAGGCAAGTTCCTTAAGAAAAAGCCTTCTGACACCTGGTTTGACAGAGAGTGGAGGATGCATCTGTTATTTCAAAGGCTATGAAGAAAAGACGTTTGCATTAAAAAAAGGTGAAGAAAGTAATTTTTTCTAGATTCCAAAGAGATTTTTAAGAATTGCTTTGCAAACACCTTACACAAGTATAAAAATAAGGTTGTAGTACCTCTTCAGGCTTTGCAGTACTGGTACAACACGGGCCTTACTGAAGTATTAAAAATTAGAAATCTACCCCCTTTATTTGTTAGCATTGCATATTCACTTCTCTAGTGAAGATGCGCAGAACATTTAACTCCAGAGTTGTCTATAACTAGGAGAGAAAATTACGGAGCTAAAAACATTCATTCCATAAAACAGCATTAATCAAGCATGGGGTAAGGTAGAGGCAAAACCAAAATCCCCTATATCTTACTATCAACAAATCATGTCACAGCCAAGCCTAGGGAGTCATCTGCCATTGCAGATACAGAACATTTATTAGCAGAAGGCATAACAGATGGGAACAAACAGCACTGAACTGCAGGTAGTGCCCAAAGACAGATATTGGTAGTGGGATGACTGATGCCCTTTTTAAGATCTCTTTTTCTTTCCTGAGAATGAATATTAATAAACATCAAAAATAAACTTATTTTGCTCATACAGCAACATCCAATGCCTGCTGAATCTGTCTGGGAAACCAGAATACCAGGGTTTTAATTTGTCTTCAAGTCACAAGACAGAAATTTCTTCAATGCCAAGGGCTGTTTCACAGCACCTGTGGCTGTGAAGTTCAGATGGAACTGGAGGGGTGACCAGTCTGTGTAAATCAGGTCTTCAAGTAAGTGCTCTGGACTTTACTTCCATGTATGAAAACAGGGATATTAATCCTTACTCAGATATAGTGGTTCGCAGAAGTCAAGTTTGAAAGAGTTCTGAACACATGAGCACTAGACTGGTTTTCATACCCATCTCCTCTTTTTCCTCTCAAAATTTGGGATTTTGAAACCTCCGAGGGCTTTTTTTTTGCCTCTTGCTTTCCTGTGAGAGAGACAGACTGAATCTGCCTATTGCTTCTCGACCTTCAGATTACCAAGTGTGCAGTTCCCACTGTAATTCTCACTGGGACCCAGGGAAAACAGCTCCCTCATATGAGTCCTGTTTCCACAGATGCCAAGCACCAGGCTGAGAGCAGTTTGACAACTTCCAGCAAACTGCAGGTCTGGGCCCCATTTCTAAAGCATAGCCAAAAGATAAATCTACTGTTTGATTTTTCTATTGACAACACAACATCTCTGGGAAAGAAGAACAAACCTTCTGGGAAAAAACCTCCTTTCCTTCCCCACCTTGTTAAAAGAGGGCTCGTTCATTGCCATCAGCAACGTGATAGCAGGATCCAGTCCCTCCAAGCCGCTGTGCCCCGGCTGTTAGTCTGTAAGCCAAGGCACTTAAGTGATCGGTTGTAATTTCTTCCTGGTCTAACTGTGGGCTTTCAGCATGCTCAGAGTAATGTTTAAAGCAGCCACGGTAGATTACTGTGTCTGGAAGTGAACATTTACTGCAGATAATCCAAAATGACAGGTCTGATAAATGCTGCTGGTTCGATTCTGATCAACCACACATCACTTTTCTGATTCATAGCAGAAAAATTGCCTTCTTCACATTCCACATGCAGGCAGCATCCTCCAGGGAGAGCCTGAAGTTGTAGGCTGTTATTACTCACTTTCAAGGGTACACCTCCAGTAAGTTTCTGGATAACTTCTTTTATCAGGTAACAGTTACTGCCAATTTTGCTGTCTCTGTTAACTTACTGTAAAAACATATTATTTTTATAAAACCAAAAGCTAAGAGCTGCACACTGGATGCTTTATTTATCATCTGAACAAGAAAAGCTAATTTTCAGAGACACCGAACGCTAACACCTCCCTCTAAAGTTACGAGCAGCCACAGAACAGAACATATAAACCAGCCTGTCTGAGCCTTTTTGTTACCCTCTCAAATCTACGCCTGACTGCTTGACTGCATAGCATTTAACTCTCCGCATACATAGAATGAGGTGGGGCCACTTGCCCAAACCCAACCCCTGGTTTCTCAAAATCACTTTTATACTTGCAACTGAGCCCAAAACTGTAGGCTCCCGCCTGCTTTGGACAAGCAAATCCTCACTGATGTTCACAAGCCTTGAGGCATGCTTTGGGAATTTGGCCCTGAATGTCAAATCCCGTTCACAAAAAGAAACAACAAATACTGAATAGAACTCCTAAACCTTAATTTTTGAACTGCTCTTTCCTTTAAAAAAAGAATCAATTAATAACAATAATAAAGCATGAGTAAAATAAATTAACAAAACACATGACCACAGGATTAATTATGATTCTGGAGCCCAGCAACTTGACAGTGCTCTCTTGGAGCTATTTTCAGGATGCAATGAGCATGTTTGCTCTCCGGTGAAGTGTGGTACACCATACCTGTCTTCTTACCTAACAGCGTGGTTGATGGAACAGTGTCTGATGATACTTTGAGGTGGAATTCCGTTCACCCACACGACACGGATCAATGGAAATCAACAGAAGATCAATAGGAAAAAAAGTTACAAAAAAATGAAAACAAGGTTAGCGGTATCTCACACTCTGAAGATTCAGTCTACAGGGCATATTGGGAAATGTACAAAAGCAAAGAAAATTTAGGAATGAAAGAAAAGTCTGGCACTAGTACCTGAGTAGTAGGAATTCAACAAAGATTTGCTCTGAAGGGTTTTGCTTTGGACAGAAAATGAACAAGGAGAGGGTGATGCTAGGTAGGAAAGACATAAGGAAAAGACTTTAGACATATATTAAGAGAGAGAAAGAGAACAGGGAGAAGGTTCCTCAAAGAACACAGTAATATGGGATATATAAGGCTTATCAAAATGAATTATATTTTTCATCTCAACATGCATATTACATTTATTACATTGTCATCATGATGGATTTTCTTTAATATAAGCACTCCAGACCCCAAATATAGTATTATAGTTATCGTAAATCAGTGTGTTCCTACACAGGATACACATATAGATACAGATATATATATTCTAGATATCCTTTTTTTTAACCAAAGAAACAAACTTATGTTTTTGTCTCTAGGAGAAAGCTCCTTAAAAACAACCCCCAAAACACAAACTACAGAGAATCCAATGCAGTATTAACAGTAAAATAAACCTGCTCGAACACAATGCACACCAGTACCACAAAAATACACAGGTAGGGCAGCGATTGTTTTGTTAAAACAATACAAGGTAACAAGAGACTTGTTCTTCAACTCAGGGCTGTTCATAGCAAATCCTATAATCCTTCCCCCAGTGAGTTGGGTTCTTTCA
>NW_010205218.1:27832-41793 GCF_000695765.1 Mesitornis unicolor | reverse complement strand
GCAGGAGGAGCAGCCCTGCTTTCTCCTAATAAAGCGTTAGCTTTCTCTGGACAAGAATCCACAAATTATTTCCATATTAATCAAATATTTATGGAAAGGAGGCAGGACTCAACATCTTCACAGCAGATTCTTTTCTTGATAGTAAATTTATGAGCCTGGTTTATATCTACAACAGCATACATGTACATTGTCATGGTAATTCATCATTTCTGAAGGGATACTCTTTTGTTATCATTCATCATTCACCCTTAAAGTTACAGGCATTTATTTATCTTCTCCTCAAAATGTTGGGAAACAAACTAATATAAAACTCAGTACATCAGAAAGATAACAATAGATAACACAGGGAAACAAAATGTTGGGAAACAAACTAATATAAAACATCAGAAAGATAACAATAGATAACGCAGGGAAAACTATTCCATAACCCAACAGAAGTAGATGAAACTCAGTATACATCAAAGTAATTTCAGATGCAATTTTTGTATTTCTAGAGCAAATGCCACTTAAAAAATTCAAGTTGATCTATGGGGTGAACTGAAGAAGTCACTAGTCTTGGGAGTTTCATACATCAGCAGAATTACCTCCTAAGCAGTTTATAATCACCTAGTAAATGAACTTGCTCTCATTTTGCATTCTTCCACCATATTTTCAGACTTACATCACTTGAAACACATTAAAATAATCAAATTTCTCAAAGCTTAGTCTGCTGGAATTCTGCCCCAGCTGCCTCCAAGCCATAAAGCATCTCCCCTTGGGGCCTCTTGCACTTTCTCCCCTGTATTTGTCAGTCTGAATCAGACCCTCCTCTGACTGTACTTGGAATGGCCCCTTTTGCAGAGGTATAAAATAAGGTCTAAAAAGAAAAATTTGTTTGCTCAGAGCCACAATGAAAGTCAACAAGTCAGGGCTCGATTTTCTTGAAATTTGGGAGTATATAAGAATTCATTGGGCCTTTCCAAGAAGTGCTAACGACGAATTACTTAGGCAAGTGATACACTTACTTCAGTGAATCTGATTAAAAGTGTTACCAATTGAGGTTTATGAGATGAACCATATTTGTGTGACAGGGAGGTTAATTGTAGATGACAGAAAAAGGGGGAAAAACCCCATCAAAAAACCAAGTTTCCCAAAACTTTGGAGACCTCATCCTCAAAACTAGTCAGGAGGTGGCTTGTGTAACCAGAGACATGCACACAGGGCCGCTGTCAAACCAGAGGTTCTTACCAGCACTCGTGTGTGCAATCACAGGAAGCATTTCCAGAGAGGATTTCACACCAGGGTAGAGATTGAGACCTCATTACAAAACCTCTGTGTACTCCCTCGAGTGGCACGTGAGGCCACACAGATCCCTCTAGGTATGCAGAGTGGGGGAGGCTCCTTCCTATTCTGAAAATTACTCTCCCTTGTTTTCTGTAAAATTTGCTAAGCTAGCAAACCCCACAAAAATCCCAAACCAGCACGAAAACAGCTAACAGGGATTTTGGTATTATTTTCCATTCATGTCTTTGATGAAATTTGGCTTTATTACTATTAATTTTAGAAATTTTCACTAAAGAAAACACCTCATGGTCATGATCCTACAAGTCCTGGACTGCATTTAGCAGGTATCCTAACTGGGAGTGAAAATTATCTATGGGGTAGGAATGAGAACCAGAGTTTGAAGAAGCTACAGCAAATCTAAAGACATTCACTGCATTTCATTCATCACAAAAACGTGCAGGATCTGGAAAAGTGTGAATTTAAATGGTTCTTGGTTAAAAATGAGCCTTAACGCCCCAAGTGTCACTTACCTACAGCTTCCTTTTATCTCCTTGTTCTCATTAGTAAAAGCATAGGAATTTGGTAACTGTAGAGTAGTGCTCACAAACCTCAGTGCCCTCCAGCTTCCAAAATGCTGTCTTCAAACTGCTTCTGCCTGTAAAACTAAAGCTGCCTACCTAATCTTTAGCAGTCTCCTTACAGATTGAGATGTAACAAAAGTTAAGCACATCCCGGTAAATCAGTCTCTAGCAAAACTGGGTGCATTTTGAGAGGTTAAATCCTCAGAATCAAACAGTTCCTGACAGAACCACCCTGAGGATGTCACGATGGCTGTGTTGGTGACATGGCTTTCTTCTGGACAAGCCCTGATCCATGGCATTTTAGCACTGCAAAGCCAGAAGAGCAGATCCTTTGCACAGGACGTATCGTTAGTGCATCACTCCTGAGATGATGCATTACTGCTTCTCCCATCAGACGGATGGGCTGCCAAATCGCACACAATTTATGTGCAATAACAACCCTTTGCACACCCTTTTGGCCAGTGCACAGCTGCTGGTGGATGATTTTAGGCCCAGCTTCTCTGCAATTTGTCATCTTGTTTCATAACAACCCTGCGCTGAGTCAGTGCCTGCATGTGACTCTGCTGTGTCACGCGGAGGAGAGCACTGCTGCTTTCCACACTTCCCTGCAAACTGAGGAGCAGGCTCAAACACTGCAAAAGGACCAGCATCTGCCTTTAATGGATTTACAGTATATTTTTATTTTTCAAAAAGCAACATATTTGAGAAAATGAACAGCTACAATGAGCCTGCTTCATCTCCACATAATCCCTGGGTAAAACTAGACAAGCTGGAATAGCCATGGACTAATATATCTCTCAGCAAACAGCTATTCTGATTGCATATGGTGTCAGAGACAGGGGCTGAGACCATAAAATCTCTGCAGTTTAAACTCCTGCATGTGCCAGTGAGAATCCTGCCTGAATAAGAACTAACTGTGTAGAATGGAAAGAGCAATGGGGGCTTTGCTTTGGGCCAGGGAAGATAAATGCCCGTTTCTTGTCCACTTTTCAGCTAGACCTGAAGTCTCCCTGTTTAGGCAGAGAGGCTACAGATCTTCCAGAATGTAACTGCATTTGATAATGAACATCTTTGCCAAACAATAAAATTCAAAACTACAAATGTCCAAGAGGATGGTGTGCTCCTGAGCTGCTGGACCTGCACAGTCCGTTCTATAGGGACTCATGGAATTTGTTCTGCCTGAAAAGTCGTTAAAAAGATTGGGACAGGAAGGAAAAACAGGAAGGAAGGACATGCTCTGCAAGGACACTGTCATCTGGAGATAAACTTGTTTGCAAGTCATTCAATAATTGTGAGGTTTCCTACTTAACAAGTTGTCCTGTTCTGTTTTATTGCTTCTGTGAGCTAGCAAGGTGACCTTGGGATTGAAAACACTTCGCTTCCCTTGGTGGACTTCAAAAAGGAGAAGGGTATTTCCATGCCACTGCTACAGCCAACTCTGGCTCCCATAACTGAGGGTCAAGATGGAGAGGATGACAAACGATCACAAGATATCTGCAAGTGCTATTTCCTGTTCGGAAGCAAAAGGACAACTTAAGGAATTTGGCTGCTGCCCAAGACAAGACAGCTGATTTCAAAAGCTAGGATGGATAACCCCCTGTAAAACTCCACTAGTTAGCAGGAAGGTTAAAGAGTAATCCTATTACGTTATTCAAAAGTTAGAGTAGGCTCGTATAGAAACCCTCAAGTATTAAACTCTATTATGGAAAAGTTTAAAAAATAAAGTCTTTTATCCATATAAATCCCATGTCAGCATGTGCACAGTACTGCACGGAAGAGAACTCACCTCCAACACCTCAGCATTCTGCACTTGGCAGTAAAAAACATGGAGGAATCATGAAGACTCACTGGTGATTGTTTCTCATAGATATAAAAAGGAAAAAAATGAAAAGAATGCGCCCATAACTTGACTCAGGCTGTGTTATAGAGGGAGGTAGTGATAAAATCTGCAGTGATGTCAGACAAGCAAAGGACTAACTGCTTAAAAAAAACAACCTGGAGGGATGCTTTTTTACAAAATTAGATACATCATATTTTCTAGAGTTGCCATTTCAAGGAAATGACTCAGCTGTTTTAATTAGTCTCCAAATATCAAGGGGGGGGGAAATGAGGTCACATTACAGGCTCTTATTTTCTGGATGGAAAAAAAAAATCCAAAACTTTTAAAAATCCAAATCCTGAAGAAAGTGTTAAAAATTTCATTCTACCCATTCTAAACCAGCTGCCTTTGCCGTTTCTAGGATGTCTGTTACAACGCTGTCCTCTGCTATCCTGTCTTTCAAAGATATGAACCACTGACAACTCTTGCTGTCTTCTTTAGGAGATAAGCTACTCAACACCTGAGAGAATTAGATCTTGACTCGAGACAATTTAATATCAGAGAGAAGTGTTCACTGCTAGCCCTGGCGGTCCCAAACACCTATTTATCCATCTCCCAGGTATGTCACACAGAGTTGCAGTGGCAACACATGCAGATGGAATTTGACGTGACCTACAGACGGAGGGAAAAGAAGAACTCACTCAGCCTGTCCTGCTCAATCCAAGATTACAGAGGTTTCATTGATGAAATGCATTTTGTACCATCACCATTTCCAAGTTAGTAACTAGGGGAAAAACCCCTTCACTACAGATGTTTAAGAAAGACAAAACACTTTTACTTGTGACTCAGAGCTGCCTCCTGTTCAAACTAGCAGGCTAAGTGTCAAAAGAGAGTGACATTCCCACAGTGGCTAAGTCAAGATTTATTTAATATGGAAAAGTTCACAAATCCACCATGCTCTCAATCTGGATCTAGCGAGGCTGAAGTGTGACTCTGTGCTGCTTTACCCACAAAACTCTTCCAGCTACAGAGGTCTGAGTGGTTTATAACTATTAACCAAGATTAGTTTTACTGAACCCAGGTGAAGAATAAACGGAGGACACAGACAAAAGAAGAAATGCTGTCTTTCCATTCCAGTTCTCTAGCAGGAGACCATGCTTTCTTTCATAATAATTTCACACAGAAAATGTTATTTCATCCTACAAGTCAGCTAAGTGATTTGATTTGACTCTTCTACTCACAAAGGAAAAATTATTTCTGAAGAACAAATAAATGTGCTTTTTTAACTGTCTGATGTAGTTATTAGAACAGACTTTATAAATTATTCTTGGTAGATTTTGAGTCAGAAGGAATGCTATACACCTGACAGTTAAAATAGGGGCAGTGTCAGAGAGATTTCAGACAACTGATTTCTATCAAGCTTTTGCAATGATCTCTATCACTGTCTTTCCTAGCTCCTCAATATTGTGCCCATAGGAAATGGGTCCTTTTAAGAACCTAGAGCTCTCCAAAGGGGACACACCCATTGCAAGCAAGTTAAACTTACTGAATCCATTAACATCTTGGCAGCTGGAAGAAAAAGCTTCTTCATTGTGAACAGCACTGAGTTTGGTAGAGGTCTTGTCAGAAGTAGCCACGGGACCCATCTCCCTCTGCGTGCTGGTCTGAGTCTCCTTCTGCTTCTTGGCTAGCTTCCTTTAGGGTATTTTGAAGAGGGGAGAAATCAAGGTCAGTTTTCCCTCATTAAAAACAAAACGACGAAAAAACATTTTTAAAACCGTAGTTATCCCACTTGGTCAGACATGCAGGGCACATGGCAATCTGCATGAGAGGAAACCCCACAGCTTTTTGATCTAACAGTTGTGGAGCACAATAAACATAGCGATACCAGTCTTTGAGCTTAGCCACCCCTCCCAGGAACTTATCTTGCACAACCCCGCATCACCCCAGCAGTAGGAGGGCTACATCATCCTTGAAGAGGTGGCATAGGCAAGGCCCCTGGAGAGGGTGTCAGCAGAGGGCACGGGATGAGGGCAGCGATCAGAATCCCTCTCCAGGAGGTAAATGGGATGTCTGCATCTATCCCACGGCACCTGCACTGGGGATTTCATGAGAGTGTGACCTGGCTGTGCAACCCGAGAGCTGGAGCAGTTCTGCCCTGTCACCAGGCAGAGCAATGGGGACAGCAGCCTCTACTAGATTTTGACACACACCCAAACTGCACTGAGGATCGACAGGCAGTGAAGGGTGGGGCGAATTAAAGGTTGAAGTTATTTTAGAAATGCCCAAACATGCCACTATTCTGGGAAAATGGGTCTTGTCTTATTTTGAGGAGATGTCAAAAACATTGGCAAAAGCAAAAACACTGCCTGCTCTGAGAACACTAACAAAGACAGGAACATAAGAGGCTCCTCTTTTGCAAATACAGCTAATAATAAGAAAATAGAGAGAAGCAGGAAAAGTGAGCTGCTAAGCTTCCAATTGACATTTGACTGCCCTGTGCTTCATTCATATCAGAGAGCAAAACTGTTTAAAAATGAATGTGTGACATTCTACATCCCACACCTTGAAAAAATATCACACAAATCCCTAGCACCAGCAAAGAACTTTGCTTACACAACTTCCGTAGATAAGAAAATAAAATAAAATAAAAGGGAGAAAAACAGATTTCTGTAAGAAGGAGCTTTAGTTTTCTTTTTTCCTGCAACTCAAAGAAAAAAAAATCCTAACAACTAAATCATTTTGCAAAGAGGGTTTTCTTCACTAAAATTACATGCTTACGGTAAGTACTACCCATCTTTTAAACTTCATTAGATTCTTAAAAGTGTATTCCTTGCAACATATTCCAACAGGCTTTATTTATTCACAGCACATGTCAGAGCGGCATTTACAAGCAAGTTCAAGCCCACAGCTGAGCCCCAGCCCTTGGTGAGATGGGCAGCTATGCCAGTTACACTCATTTGCAAGGAAGGATCAAAGAGAACTTAAACCTTTGCCTATGTCTGTGGGAAATTCCTATTTTAAGGCAAGCTGATAATCCAGACCAGGAGAGCACAGATTTACGGAGAAATGTCCAATGTTTGATGCAAACTCTAGACCAAAAACATTGGTCTTGTAGTTAGTGGTTTCAATTCAAACAAGTAGCTTTTCAAATTAGGCACGTAATTACAGAATGCATATTCAGATTTCACAATCTCCATGGTATATCCACTTCTGCAGATGAAGATGCGAACAGGGGAACCATCCTTGAGCGATGAAGCAAAAAGCTGGTGTTTAGTGATGTTAAAAGCTTTGCTTCTAGTGTTCACCAATGCTAGCACAGTCAGATTTACCAACTATGAACTACAGCTGTGAGAACCGCCTTTTTATGCTATGGTAACAACAACAGTCTTGAAGTATATTAACCCTGCTAACTGGTTCTTTTAATCCTTTAGATTTGCTAATCAGACATCTGAATTCTCTGTCTTCAGGAATTAAAATTTCTCAGTGGGAAGCACTAATCCAAAACGCAGAAGTCTTTAACAACAAGCACTCTGGACTGCTGGGGTGAGCCACTACTGATGACCACTACTGATGTTTAAAAATGGGGAGTCAAAAAGGGTGACTTCCTTATTAAATGGAGATTAAATTATTTGTGGCAATAATTGTCTGTGAATCCCATTGCCTGGTATCTTTTCAGAAATGCCAACGAGCTACAGAGAGCTGGAACTGGCAAACTCATTTTCCCTTTCAGTGAATGACCAATAACATTTCTGCATGTGCTAGGCAGGAAAAAATAACCCCAAACCCAAGCCCATCAGTCCCCAAAGGCCTGCTTACAAAAGCCCTCTGCAAAGCAGTTCTACCTGGTCCTGTAGAAGACAGAGAGGCCCCTAAAACATTGGCTTGAATGCCTAAAAAGAAAAGGTGACATGAGTTTAAAGTTCTCAATCTAACTCGCACACACAAACCAGGCTGCTCGCAGGTGGACCAGCTGACGCTTACACAAGTTCAGAGAGAAGCCACACAGAAAATTGTTCGGCATCTGAAAACGCTACCATTTTCTTTCAGCAGCGTGTTATCAGCTTCCACCTTTCTCCCTCTCTATTCCAATAATGTAAAAATTCTTCATCTAAATTTAGAGGGAAAAGGAAGACAGATCTCTTTTGAGGATTTCAGAGCTAAGCTTGCCAGACACATCAAGGGGCTCTCGGTTTCTAAATGTGCCTTTTCTGCCGCTGTTATGTGTCTGGATAGAGTGGCAGCACAGGACTAAGCCTATTTGGTCCTTACCATCATTATAATTCATAGAAAGGATTATAAAATCAAATGACTGGCACTTTCTAGAATGTTAGGGATGTGACTTAAACCCACAGCTAGGTAGAGGTTTATTTCCCAGCATGTCAAAATGCCTTTGGAATTGGAAAAGCATTTATCTGGAAATGCTGTTTCCAAAAATAGGGCACTTGGAGAGATCTCAGTGAATCACTGACAAGCTGCATCAGTGACACGGCTCCTGCTCTCCTCCCTGACCAGCCTCCCCGAAACACCACCACCGCAACACCCGACCGAGACCACTCTCAGCGCGGCAGCGTCAATCACAGCCCCGCTGCCGCCAGCGCATACCCAGCACTGTCTGACACCGGCACTGGGAAGACTCTTTCTGTCTCATGCATTATGCAGCTGAAAAAGGGAAGAAATAAAGGCCCGGGCACATATATGGAAGAAGAGTCTGATCAAATCAACACAGGGTGAAGAGACTGAAATGTCAAAATGCGAATAAGGTGATATTAATGGCTGTTTTACGTTTAAATGTAAGGAAAATGGGCCAAGGAGAAAACAGGAGTCCACAGATGGGGTTTACTGGGTTGCCCTTTTCAGTTCAAGAGGGTTTGTAAATGATGAGATGATGTTTACAGGCACAATACACACATAGGAGAGATGAGACAGAAAGATGCTCAAAGTAGAAAAAAAAATGAGACCAGCTGTATAATCAGGCAGTTGAAGCTGACCCAAGTAAAGCAAGGATAAAAGCTATTGGTGGTGAACCTCAAATAAGTATGCGTTTTGGAAAAAAAAAGGGATGGGGATTTGATTGAGCTGTTTTTGAAACTTCTGCTCCTATCAGAGAACAGATCTAAAATACTGAAACACTGTAATAAAAACTGTGGGAATTCCAGTTTGACGATCAAGGAATGTGAACTCGGTATCACGTACAAAGCATTTGCTGCCATGGGCATTAATCAGAAACCTTAAGCAGTATTTTCAGTTAGAGGTATCTGCAGGATCAGATTCCTGTTTTGCAGAGGTTTGGATAAACTTCAGGGATTATTTTTCAAAAGTGGCTGGCAATCTCTTCTCTAACTTTTTGTATCAATTTTACATGCATGAATGCTAAATCTGTAACTGCCACTCCTAAAGAGCTCTCGTACATGTACATTGACAGATTTAATTTTAGATGTTTCACAAGGATGGATTATATACACTAAAATGTAGATTTGCATGCACAGGTAATTTAGACATTAGGTATAGATCACCTAAGTTAAACATGAAATTTCCTCCTACAGACAAGAATTGCATATTGCCCTCATTTTCAATAAGCAGTTTAAGAAAGCTACAAAATTCTATTCCTTTTAGATATTTGTGCGCAGCAGCCTGCTAAGAGCACACATATTATTTATGATGAAATCTGTACAAGCTTAAAGCTGGCAGCGATCAGCCGTGCAAACACCCAGCAGGGAGCACTGGTTAAACTGTAGTTTTGTGAAAAGGATCTCTGTCCGCTAAGCCTGCAGTAGATCACAAACTCAATTTGAAAGAACAGTTTCATGCTGGTATAAAAATAAGGGAGAGATTATACATGGCATTATGGTCTGCAAGCCACTGGTAATCCTTTTAGTCTGACTGGGGATCGGTAAGGCCTCTGCTGCAATACTGCACTTCAAATAAGGTATGTGCCACAGGGACACACACACAAAGGCAGAACAAGAAAGGTAAATCTAGAAAACATGACCGACAAGCAAAGGCCAAAGGAAATATGGATCTTTAATCTAGAGAAAAGAAAATCAAATACGACTGGTAGGTCTTCAAACATATGAAAAGACACCACAGGGAGGCTTCTCTACTTGTCTACAGTGGCTGGTGAAAAAAAGTAATGGGGCTAAGCTCTGGGAAGGGCGGCTCATTTTAAACTTCGGGAAAACTACGCAGCAGAGACCATCCATCTCTCAAGCCAACTGGGCAGGTAGGCTGTGCAAGCCCAGTCATGATGGGCCCTTAAAGAGAGTGAGAGGAATGAGAGTTAAGAGCAGCACAGCCTTTTGGCAGCCTGACGGGTGAGCCCGGGTAGGTCAAACCCTCCCTGTGCTGCCATGGCCCTGCCCAGCATCGCAGACCACCACACGCTCACTGCTGCTCATAGCCACTGAAAGGGCAAATCCTCCATTTATGGGTAAGCATACACACAGAGTTACTTGCAATTTTTGTAGCACCTGCCATGGTGAAGCCAAACTCAGCATGGGTTATGGCAGGAACAGAGGGAAGTCGCCAGAGTAATGGTGAAGCGAAGAGCAAGGACCAGCTGCACCACCTCTGATTACAATGCAAACATTACTTGGCATGAGAAAGCAATGCCACGCAGACAGAAGTCAAAAGATGCTCTGAGTGTTTTGTACTGCATGTATACAAAAGTGGGGTCTTCAAAAATGTAGGCCCATGCTCTCTACGCTTCACTTTATCAAACTGTAACCATATACATTTTAGTCAAGATAAGTGCATATAGCAGCCATGCTGTGTAAGTATATACTGGTATACACAGGCAGCAAACTGCCCTCTGCAACGTTTAGGCTTGCAATCACCACACAGATATGCTCTAAATAAAATCTCACATACTTTCTGGATTTTAATTATGTATTTTTAAAAATTGCTTTCATTGGACTGGCATAACCATCGATTCATGATTCTGCTCCTCCAGCATCTAATGAGAAAATCAGCTTCTTCTTAAAATTCTAATTTAGCAAGCTGACCTGTGCAGGCAGATCCCACCATCCATGGAAATATATGGAGATATATATGTATGTATGTGGTTATACAGAGCTATGCCCATAAATAAAATAACATTTTATTTCTTTGCAAATATCCCACAGACAGTGGAAATAAATTCAGCACAAACTCTGTTATTTCAGAAAATGCAAGTATAAATCTATCTTAATACCTCTGACAGAATCTCTCCCATGAAGAGAAACTCTTGGCTGAAACCATCAAAACAATTAAAATTGGTGTGAAATTATGGTGGGAGTTGAAGCATGTCCTCCGTAGTGTGACCAGTTCAGGGGAAAAGGAAAACAACATATTGGCCACTGAGTGTCCTTTTCTTAAAACTAACATTAAACTGAGTGTTTGTAACCTATACATGAATCTATGTATTTCCAGAAATACTTCTCTGGCCTCATATCACTCTTGATTAAATTTCATTCTGTAACCATTACCCATCCCAGGAGAAAGAAACAAAACAAAACAGCCCACACACAGAAAACATTTCCTTTTCCTGGCGAGGAAATAATAAAGCCTTGCCATGGGATGCTGCAGCTGAAACTACTGTTGCAAAAGAGGTGTCTGTCAGCAAATGCAAAACCTCCTTTAAGCCAGCTGAATTGCTGTCTGTGTTTTACAGCTCCAGTTAGGATAAAGAAACAAAAAATTTCAGACGTGGATGGGTTGCTACCTTACATTGCACATTACAGTGCACTACAGTGCAGCGTGATAGAGACAGCAATTCTGTACAAACCTCAGACAACATTGGTATTGGTGTAAATACAGAGTAACTCCTTTGAAAGGGTTCATGCAATGAGTGCACCAGGACAGGAACCCCTAATTCTGCATCCCTCTCTTCCCATCACAAAAACAAATTCTGTCCAAGGATCTCAAATCGTAAGCAACTAACTGTTAATAATGGGTAAATAAAAGTACGCAAAATGATGCCAATCCTGCACGACCACTTAGCAAGTTAGGAATAGAGACCTCCTGGGTCTGTATTTCCACTTAAAGTGTGTTAAAGATCTTTATGGCCTTCTCTTTCAGCCACAGTAATAACCCTTCCTACATGTTGTAGGAAGTTTTTTATGGAGTGTTGCTATACAAAAAAATCCCACAACTATTTACCTGGTATGCACCAAATATGCACAAAATAGCTAAAAGAGCTGCTCTATAAAAGACTATTTTTGACTGGTTTCACCAAAGCTGCAGGTACTCAACTATCTCACAAAATCAGTTTTTACAGTCTTGGATTGCAGCAAAATGCAAGACAGACTGAAGGCAGAACTCCAGCCTAGAGACTGCTACAACGCTTATGGCCAATCTCTACAAAAAGTCTGTCACTCATGAGATTTGTCTCCATGACGTTAATAGACTTATCCCTACGAACTGTTCAGAAGAGCTAGGGTTGGAGATTTTGGTTCCTAACAAGAAGAAATGCCAGTAGAGCCAGTAACAAAGGGTTGAGGGGAATTATCTGAAAGCAGACGAGAGTTACTCTAAGCAGAATGAATTTGAAGTTCAGAAACTGAAACTAAAAATAAAGTGATGTAGTCCATATGGTCGTATTTAAAGGTCTGCCAGCAGATCTATTTGAGAACCTGCTTTACAATCCTGGTAACTCATTCAACCAAATTTTGCTTCAGGACTAAAACATTCCTATGAGGTCCTAGCATGGAAACAAATTCTATTTTTAAAAAAAGCATCTATATATATACATATTGCTGCTCTTGCTTTCACAACATTTCAAATAAACTTAAATCAAACCTCTCTGCTTATAAGAGACTGTAGCAATTTCTATCAGCTTTGGCTAAGAATTACACAGTACTTAGCAAGATTTTCATCCATAATGATAATGAAATATCCTATTTTCATGTGATACTTGAAACTCAATAAAACATCATCATATGCTCCTTCATGGATTCTCCTGCTTTCTTCTCTCACTACTGGAACATCTCTCATACTCTATTTTCGGGGATGGGGGAACCCAAAACAATACATAAACAAACAAACAACCAAAACCAAAACCTAAAACCAAAACAGCTTGGTTTTGCCAGATCAGGGATCAAGCCAAAATTCAATCTGAAACCAAATGCTGACATGCACAGCCTGATGATGGAAGTATTTATTGTGTGATGACTGTTTATGTGTTACCTCTCCCACAGCGATGTTCCAGCCAGCAGAGCTCCTGCATGATGGGGTACCTGGGACACTATAAGCAGAGCTAAAAATGAGCTCTGCAAAAAACGCTGGGTGATGTGATTTCTGCACCCTGAGCTCCCATCTCCACTGAGTGCTTCAGAGGGCTGCCATGAACACATCAGCTTGCTTGATGATACCTCTGCCTTTTCTCTACTGTGATGTGCTGCATGGTGCACGTCTGCCTTATTACATCTAATCAAAGCCCTCGCTTCTGCTACCGCTGAAACTCATTGCAACCTCAGGCTGGGGTGACCTCCAGAGGTTTGTGTATTCACTTTTCCTGAGTCACTCTCCCTGTTCCCCGAGAAGAAAGTTCTGGTGTATTGATCCCCAGAAGCCATTACAAGACAGCAAAGAGACTGCTTAACGATACCCTGACTTTCTCTGTAGTGGAGTAATCCCCAGCTGACTGCTTAAAGCAATGTTGTTGTGCTGTTGTAAAAAGGGGTCAACAAAGGGCTCAGAAGTTGAATCGTGTTTTTAAATACACAAATCTCAAAAGAAAATAAAACAGGGAACAGTCTGACCACATAGTGCCTGCTGGAAGAAGACAAAATTATAATGGATAACCAGGGACTGAATTTTTCAGGCAATGGTGCTGATGAGTCATAAGGAAACAAAACCAATGCAACAGTGCAGGGGGCACTTTTCTGGCATTCATGAGAAATGTGCAGAAGAGGAAAGGTTGTAGCAAGAAATGCAACAAGCTAGTAGCATCTACACATTGAAACCATCCCCTACTTTAACATTTAGTTAAACTTCTTTTGAAGTCTGACTACTTAAGATCAAATACCATTCTTGGTGAACCAGTGTGAAGTCTAGAGGAAATGGAGTTACTCTGCATTTACAATTCTGTAACTGGGCAAAGTGAAGGCTCATTGGGGTGTCTTTAGGCTCCTCACACACTTTGCAAGTGGGGAAGGTTCCTCTCTGAACTATTTTCTGACAGTTCATCGAGAAGCAAAGTCACTCGAATGGGTGGTACATAGGGATCCTCATACTTAAGTCCTTTGCCTTGTTCTTTGGATGTAGATCAGCTCATAGGGAAAAGAAGTCAACTTCCACTAAAAGGGCAGAATAAAAAT
>NW_010205218.1:11683-27801 GCF_000695765.1 Mesitornis unicolor | reverse complement strand
AAAGGGCAGAAGAAAATGCACCTATTTTGCTGACCTGCTGAACACCTCCAGATGTGTCCACAGGACAGAGTCACCAGATCAAGACAAGGATGAACTGTAGGAACAGGCAGAGGAGGAGGTTTTCAGGGTGGCAGACTAAGAGGGTCCGGCAGAGCTGATGTGGACCTTCTGACAACTTCGTTTACGCCAGGGTCCTAGAAAATCTTGCAGGTTGCTGCTTTAGGGGCAACAGTTCAGGGCAGCAATACGGCTGCTGCTTCTGAGAGATGGAGTGGGGAGACCTGCTTCTCTCAGCAGTAACAGTTGCCTTCTCCATCCCTCCCAGCCCTCTGGTAGCAGCAAAGGCATCCAACTCAATTCTCCTTCCTCACATCATTGATCCTCTCCTCCTCCTGATCCTCAGACAACTATTACCATGGCAGAAACAGCTTGGCCCTGATTACTTTCCAGCCCCTCAACCTTTAGACAACAGATGGCCCTGGAGCTACTGACGTGTGAAGCGTTTTCACACGCCTTAACAACTGCCTTAATTATGCAGCTTTGTCGTTAGGACGGGACAGGTGATTTAAATCTGAAAATCTGAACCTCTCCATCATCCAGTGGTCCAAACTGATGCTCATGACCTGGCAGCTCCAGGAACAGGGATGTTTGCTGAGATAATGTCAAGTACTAGTTGTCAGAAACCTTACATTTTTAAAAAAACTTGTATCCACAGCTGAGAAATTCCCAATAATAACTTCCAGGTGTGAATGTCCCTGCATACGGTGGACAATTAAAAAAAGTGCAGTTGGGACACTCTGTATTTGTTCATTAGCGTCTGAAGAACTACAAACCACAACTGACATATCTGTGGACATTTATGTGTTTGCAGGTGCACTGGTGACACGGGGAAATCAATAACAGTGTGAAAGTGAGAAAAAAAACCCACAATCTGCTGGAAAGACAAAGATAAATGGAATGGTGAAAAATAAAAGAAAGTGGTAAAAGAAAAGAATACAACAAAGCACAAAATTATCACAGGGTGAGCACGCTGAAGTAACGTCATCCCCAGCCAAGTACTTACAAGTAATAGGAGTAGGAATAGGCATTTCTTCTAAATATCAACGGCCAGTCCGATGAACAAAATATCCAAAAGGAGAAAAAAAGAAAAACACATAATTAGATTTATAGGAACTCGGAGTTTTTTCAATATACCAAGTATTTGTGCTGCCTCTTGTACTGAGCTCCTTTTCTCCTACACTTTTTTCAGGAGCTATACATTGGTGAGGAATGGAAAGTGAACTCCAGACACTTCTGAATTGTGTCACCATGAATAAACCCCCTTATCTCCTTCTTCCTTAACTTTGCTGTCAGTAACATAGGTAAGGAGACTTACCTTTGCCTGTAAAGTGCTTTGAAACTTTTGGAATGGAAATAAATATGTAAGAGCTATTAATATAAATAACAATAAATAGGAAAGTGACAATGTAAGAGCACCACAAATTTTGGAATATTTAAACAATGAGCAAATTGGGTAATGATAAATCAAGCTTCATCAAACTCTAAAATGCAAATACTTCATTAACAATTCAAGCATCACTACATATTTATAGATGATCACTGGGGGTATGCATTAGCTTTCTGCGTCACTGTGATTAAGCATTTTCTGTTACAGTTTTTCAACAATGCACTTCAGGATATTTTGATATGTTTTTGAGCAGTACCACAGAACGAGCCTTGGCACTCAGTTGTAACTTAGGAAGTGATGTTTTCCCTTGTATAACTGGAAAAGGGCTCCCTGGAAAGGGCTGCTTTGCCACAGACCCAGCACATGGTATTACAGGCTAACAGCGAGGCACAAGGGAGCCTCGAAAGCAGCAGCCATGATCAGGACAGGGAAAAAGAATGAAATACAAATTTCAACCTACTGCACAACTTTCAAATCCCATCCTTGAAGACACTACAACTACTAGGAAGTGCTTACTAGTATAAATGCAGGATTCAAGTGTTCACTTTTATGGTTGCTCTCAACACAGCTTTGGTAAGCACACATAGAAAACCAGACTCAGCGCAGTTACTGTCTGTGCAGTAACTCAAATTGCCCTCTCTGCAGTGCACACCCTGGGTAAAGGACCTCTTACAAGTGTACAAGAGGACTACTCTGAAATGGTAAGTTCTGTCTGGTGGCAGCCCCTGCCATAAACCTAAAATTCCAGACAGGTTCCCAATAGCTCCCAAGTATTTTGAACAACACTGACTCCAATGCATACCTGAACGTATTTATAACATAATGCTATCACCTCCCGACACTCAGAAATTCTACATGCAATAGCAGTGCCTCAGGTATGTGCAGTGATCACCACTGAGCTTCCCTGCAAAATCCCAAGTTCCTCTGAATTGCTAAACAAAGGGAAAAACCACCAGGATGTGGAAAACGAGAGCCCATGCCAGTGAACGCTCTACATCCCTCAGATTATTCCATTAACGAAACCCCTCTGATAAGCCAGTGCCAGGTTTCACAGCACCATCAGCTGCAATTATTCCACTGAACATCTTGCTGTACTTTCTGCTTCTCTCATGTCTCAGCCAGCAGACACACGTGATCACACGAGACTCTTGGTTCTCATTAAAAGCTGCATGTCCCTCAAGGCTACAGAGGAAAGCTCAGAAAGATTTATTTCATAAGGACAGAAAATAAAGGAAGACAAACAAAAGGAGGATTATATTTTGGAATTGGACAGGTCATTCTGACTCAAATTCTCCCAAAGTATGCAACCTAAAATAAGGACTTCTTAAGGAGTATTTCAAAACTGTTAAAACTGCTCAGAGTTATGGATCACTAAAAACATGACCTGATCCTCAAATGTATCACACAACCTGAAAACCCTGCCTGTCATCCACCTTAAATATGGATGCAGAAGGGACATGAGTCACTGAATGTGCAAATATCCCTTTTTAACTCTATCCTACAGCTTGGGCGTGTTCTGCTCAAGAGGTTTTTGGGATTTATTTAATTAGTTTAAGGTAACAACTTAAATCCTAATCCAGAATAAGGAGCTGAATTTTCATAGAAGAAACTAATCCCAGACCCTACATAGCCCCAAATCTCCTTTTTTGCTACCAACAGCACTTATTTCCAGTGCACCCATGACAGGCTGTCTCATCCTATTTATTCAGTCTTATACTTAAAGGGGTCAGTAGAGGCTTTGTCCGCTCAAACGCACATGGCTGAGAAGTGTCACATTCTTCACTCCAGGGAAATGCAAGTAACGATCACACCTGAGTTAAAACTGTCCAGATGAAATCAGAACTGACCAAAATCCAATCCTTTTGGGGGCAAAGTCGAAGGGTATTTTCTCCAAAAAAAAGAAGTTTACAAATGTCTTGTTTCTCTTGTTTCAACTTGTTTTTACTAATAGGTCCTGTATTCTCTATTACACAAAAATATTTAACTCATAGGAAGGACAAACATACAAGTTCCTTAGAGAATTATCAATGTTTTGAAACAATAAAAATGAGGTATTTCAAGGTATTTCACACATCTGAAAAGCCCTATAAAATATCGGCAGCCCCCAGAAATTTGCCAGCCACTAGAGTTTTTGCAATGTGGTCTACTGAAACTATGAGCAGCTGGGCAACACTTGCTCAGGCCTTGCATATGAAAGGTTATTAAAAAAATGTGGTTGATTTGGCGCACGTCTCAGAAACAAAAAGCAGTTTGTGATGATCTGTCTAATCCTAATCTCAAACCAGTGCCTGCCTTCTCTTAGTGTTTCCGTCTCTTCTAATCTCTCTCCTTCCTTTGCTCTTTGCACTAGTTAACAAAATGCTTCATTCAGGAAATTGCCTATTACTAACGGACTACGATGCCCTGGACCATGAACAAATGTCACTGTGATATTTTCCAGCTCCACTTGATGAAAACGTCTCAAGTTTGTCTAATTACATTATTTTTCGCAATTACTGCCTTGCAAGACTTTCTTGTACACTGAGGCATTAGCCTTAGTGAACTGAAAAGGGGAACTCTTTTTAAAGTAAGGTTAATGCAAGAATTGAAGGCAAAAGCTTAAGCTCCTAACGTTTCTCTTTGTAAAACAGAAAGAGAACTTTGTTGTTAAACTGCTCTCTCTGACAAGTTCAAGCTTTCAGCTGTGCTCCTCAAATCAATCTGTGGTCCAAAGCAGCCTTTCCTTTTATAAAAGCTGGTCCCAATCCGCATTAGTTTACAAATGAAATGAGCCTGACAGGCTTAAGTACATCTCCAGAGAACACTTCTCCATATGCAGCTCCAAGCCTCAATTGGACGTGACTGGTGGTGCCCATTCAAGGGAGACCCAGAACCGATGCCATCAGCAGGTTTGTCGGCAATGCTGGAGGTGTGCTGTGCAGATCTAGAGAGAGCAAGCCTCCAAAACATCCTTCTGCACTGTTATAGCTTCTAAATGGGAAGAGGTTTTAAAGTTGATGAGCCAGTTTATCTCCTGTAATAGTGTGTATTCCGGTGGGTAACCTTGCAAATGACAGCAAACAGGCAAAGAGAGATACCGACTGCAGAGATTTTCCCTGTTTGCACGATGTGGGGGAACGACACAAAGGAAAATGTAATTTTCCAGCTCTAGAAAGAAAAAGGGGGAGATTTTCTATTTCAGATACTCCCACTCGCCTCCTTTCTAATTTTAATTTTTGAAGAAAGATGCACAGGTTAACAGAGCTTATGGCAAAGCCAGATATAGCAAAGTTCTGTTCATGGGACATACCACCCAAATTCATGAAACATTGCGGCTTTTGGGAGCAGGCCAGCTCCACAGAAGAATACTGAGCTGTGTTAGGGGCCAGCTCAGCTCAGTGCTAACTTTGGATATTTTTATATAAAGCAAATGAGTCCTCAGTCTCCAGTCTCTTGAACTTGCTCTGCATTACAAGTATTTTTGACGCTGGGTTTGTCTGTGTTTCTCTGTCCATGAGATACCAACACATTGAACAAAACTGCAGTAGATGTGACTACAAAACACACGCACATTTGCCCACAAAATCTGAAACTTTTACACACAACAAAAATTGGATTAAAAATCCAGATGCCTACACCTTCAGTTAATTCAACAGGGATTCACAGTAGTCACTACATACACAATCAGTTTTGTAGAATTATATCATTTGGAAAGGCTTCTTCAAAGGACACCTAGCCCAACCTCCTGCTTAAACCAGTTTCACTTGCAGCAAATCCCTCCGGGCCTTGTCCAAGTCAAGATTTTAATTTCTCCAAGGATGGAGATTCACCACCGCCAAACCATCCTGGTAACCCTCCTGGGGACTTGCTCTAATATATCAGTGCCCTTCTTGTACTGAGGATCCCCAAAGCAGCCTCAGCATGCCCAGAGCAATCTCACCAATGGCAAACAGAAGGGAGCAACCACTTGCCTTATCCTGCTGGCCACACTCTTGCTAACACCGGCCTGGATGCAGTTGACCTTCTCTGCCGCAAGGACACGTTGCTGACTTGTGTTCAACTTGTCCACCAAGACCTCCAGGTCCTTCTTTGCAAACCTGCCTGCACTGTTCATGGGGTTACTCCATTCCAGATGCAGGCCTTTGCCTTTGCGAAACTTCACGAGGTTCCCATCAGCTCATTTCTCCTGACCCACAAGGTCTTTCTGAATAGCAGCCCTGCACTCCAGCATCTGTACTATAGAGCTATCCATTTGCATATGTGCTCTGAAGTAACATAGAGGAGATCACATCTAGATTTAACTGCTGCTCTTATTTTTGGGAAATGTGTGACTGTCATAGAGGTAAGAAATCTCAAAGGAACAGAGCTTTCCTTTGAAAAGCTGCACTCCCTGCAACAGACCAAGTAAAATCATTGAGGCTCTTGCATGTAAGCCTACCTGTACCCTAGACAAGGGCCTGCCAGACTACCTAGCTCCTCTTTCACTTAGAATCAAATTACTGTTGAAAAGCAGGGTTCACTTCAGAAATGGGACTGGTAAAAAAAATATATACAAAATACATCTTTTTCTCAAGAAAACCTCTTGCCTGAGTGGTTTTCTGAATCTGTGTATTACACTGTAAATGTTGAGCTCTTCAAATAGCAGCAACTACAATAGTCTACTTCAAAGTGTAAGTGCGAATGGTCCAAAGAAAATCATACAAAACTCTTGAAGAAATTTCATTACCATACAAGTTTTTTCCAAGTTTTATTTTCCTGTACACTAAAGCTAACTCTTGGAGCAAGCATCTAAGCAAGACATCATATTCCAGCTGAACACTGGTTGCAGGGAAATTGCAGTGTGAAAATACGTCTCATCAAGACTTAGTTGGGAACAAGATCCTTGATCACATTATTTTAAGACATTATTTTTCTTGTCTGCTAAGAAATAATTCTTGTCTTGTATATTCTAGAAGAATTATTGCCTTCTATTATTCTTTTTGTCTTCTTGACAGCACAACCACTGTTGTGCTACCTGCACAGGCTCCCATGCTCACTTCCATTGACTCATTATGGCTTTGCACTCCTCCATGTTTTTTCATGTGGTATCCCTTCTCATTAATTATCAATTAAATATCATTAACTCTTTGCAGTAACAACCATGCTTTTGTTGCTCATCTGCAGTACAGGCATCTCTTCTGGAACTACAACTTCTTAGTGGCAGCATTATGTAAATAGTTATTAACTTCTGCCCTTAAAAAAATGGAAAGTTTTATCTCCACTAAATTTATTCTTCTTTTTCAAATAACAATATTCTAGCCAGAAGGTCCAAGATGGAAGCAAAGCAGAAACTTACCTTCTCTTGATGGTAAGCATTGCTCCCAAGAGGATAATAACAAACATCAGAAGACCAGCTATAACTCCGGCCATTTTCACTGTGCTGTCAACTTGTTTTTCTGGTTCCACTGCATTGGAATTCTGGGTGGAAGCTCCTTAAAATTTGGAGAGAGATGAAGGAGGAGATAAAAAGAGAATTTGTAGAAAAATCGTGCAATGATCCACTTTAAATATACATTTGAAAGCCTAACAACACATTTGCAATCAAACTGCAATAGACAATTGTCCATCTAACCAAATCTGCTTTTAATGGGGGCTAATGACAGGTATTTCAGAGCATTAATAGGGTGTAAAATCCCAGCGTAATGCAACTGACTCTAATATTTTACCATATTATACTGTAATGGGGAATTTACTCTTCTGAAGCACCCAATATACACCCAGAAGCAGGAGAATTAACAGCAGTGACAATTTTCACCTCAAATAGCTGAAGTGAAGGTGCAATCCTTACTCATCGACATAACAAATGTAAAAGTTTGCAGTAACATATCGCATACTACTACTTGAAGAAACTTTTTTTTCTTCTAAAATCAGAGCTCATTTGTATTTCTCACTATACTGCAGGCCTGGCTTTTTTAGACATACAGTTACAATTATGCACGTAACAAGCTCTAATCCAATGCACAGAGCACCCTTCACATGATCGAATTTATTCCATGCATGAGTTGTTCTGCAGGCCAGGCAAGATAACATAATTTCTATTTGAATTTTTTGGGTTTTTTAAGAGTAAAGTCTACGCACCTAAAAATAAAACATCTTCAGGAACATTTTTTGCACAGCATTTCTTCTTTTACTTCCTTATCATGATCTGACTTCAAGGGTCTTTTGCCCCTACAATAACTGAGGACCTTGCAGAATGCCACCCACTCCCCCGTTGCTGGGACTACTTGTGTAATGCTTATTATATACCTTAGCTCTGCTGACTTCACTGCTTGCTGCACAGGATTTTTCCAGATATAGCTTAAACCACTGAGCTTGATTTAGAAAGCCCCACAAGATTTGAGTCGTGGCGACTCTAAAGACTAAATAAGCCTATCTTTATTATATTCCTGATATACCTAACTACTCCAAAAAATATGACCACTGCATTTGATGAAGTTAAATGAATTCACGTTACATGAGATCACAATCTTGTCTTGGGCTTCACCTTTGCTGTTAGAGTCAACCAAGTCTTCCTCTACAGCTTAAACACAGCAGGAAAAGGGAATCAAAGGTGAAAACAGGGTGCTGCCATCGGAAGACTGTAATGTTTTGCTCTTTTAACAACTCTGGATGACCTTCAGGAAGAGCTGAACCACTTCTGATCACAAGTCAGTTGCTTGGAGAGATAATATTCAGTTGAGTCCATATGTTGGTGAGACAGCAGAAAGCCTCACTGGGTTATTCTTTTGGTCATTTGCCACATGCTAAACCACGTATGCTTTAAAAGGTCTCTGTCTGCAAGAATGAGTCCCAACAGCTACCATGACCAGGGCTTTCTGATATGTTCTGAATAGGGCCTTAGCTGATGGACTTTCAGGGATGAGGACCTGATCTTAAATAGAGTTACATTCTCCTCTCATCATAGCTTGAAGAGTACATATAGAACAATGACCCAGTGAACGCAAAACAAGAAAACTCACCACATGCAGTGCTAAAAGTATGATTTCGCTTTCCTACAGCTAAGCTGTTAACCTAGTTTGCCATAGCAAAACACAATATTTACCAAGCAAAAATGCTGGCTGTTTGAAACACATGTAATTTTCAGCTTTTTGTCCCTGACAACTCTATTGCTCTGCTGCATCCACCAATTTTCCCATTCTGTTACGAATTCACTGGTAACTTCTATGCACACATTTCAAATGCATTAATGGGACTCCTGAGTCTGAAAATAAAATAACATATTGGTTGCATACTACCATCTGTATCTGACAACATTACAATCTTACAATCTTGGATCAAATCTGCCAAAAGGTGAACTATGTGCCATCATACAGGCAATCCTGACACTATCACATAACAAAGTAAATGATAAAGGCACATTTTTTCCCTGAAAACGACTAAAGGTCTACTCGATTGAAGTGAAACTCAGAAGTACTCCAAATTATCCTTCACTTGAGATGCAGTTCCTCCTATGACCCTAAATAATAGATGTTGGAGAATGGTTTTCTACCACAAACAGTATCGTCAAACCCTCTCCTTTTTTGTACTGCCTGAATACTCTCATGAATTGTGAGCCACGTTAAAAAGAATTAAGAATGTGCTATCAACCCCATCCTCTAACCCACTACATCGGTTTGATTTTGCCAGGCTGTTGCTTGTTACTACAGGCAATGTGTGGTCAGTGTATTTTCATTTGATATTTCTCATCCCATTGTACACTTGCGCAATTGTAGAAGTGAATAAAGGCTTATTATCCACCCTGACACCTATACACTGTGGTGACTGAATCACTCGAATATTCTATGTAACTCTTTCTATCTGTCTTGGCAAAGGCCAACCATTCCTCTAGGCTACTAGTCCAATCATTTGTAAGTTGTCTCAGCATCTAGGAATTGATAATAAGACGCTGTCACTAAATTTCTGGCTCTTGGATTCTTAAAGCTTTGCACTGAAATATTACTGCAAAGTCCCTTCTTTTTCTACCGTTCTGGTGTATTTTCCTTGTAGATGCCTAAATCTACTACGGTCACTTGTAGTCCCACCTGCACCACCACCAGCTGTAGGTAAGAGAAGGTTTCTGTTCTGACAGAAGGTCTGGGAGCTGCTAATGTATTTGCAGAAGATGACTTCTGCTGTTCCTGAGAGCCACTCTTTTTTAGAATTCAGTTTTGCTTCTCTCCTTTGCCAGCATGCAGGCGGATCTGAAAACCTCTGAGCACAGAAGCCCATAAAAACTGCTCAGATGGCCATTTCATAGAAATGTCTTTAAATACACTTGGAAAGCTCTGCACCACTGTACTTGAGGGGCCATCCTCTTCTTTCAGAAAAACAATGTTTATACACTGCTGACATTAAAAGGGAAAGACAATAAAATATAGCCATATTTTCTAGTGTTTACGTCCACCACCTTTCCTGGAATAAATTGTTCCTTGTAACTGAAGCTGGAGACTGGAATAACAGGACATAGAACAGGTCACCACCGTTATTACTGTGTGTATTTCAGTGGCACCCAGAGCCCCCGCTAAGGCCAGGACCCCATTACACTGTACTAACACGAAGTAGGACAATTTTCTGCCCTAAGCTTACTTTCTTAATAAGGAAGGCAAATGATAGAAGAGAGTGTCAGAGAAGCGAAGACTGTAGGTCCCTTGACTCCCTATCTGTACATTATCTATTAGACCAGGCTACTACTTTCAGGGATATACATTTATGTACTGTACAAAATGTACTTTCCCAGAAACTTGACCAGTGGCATGGATCTGACTTTCGCAAGCATCAGCATTCACCCAGCATTCCATTTCACATGCATAGCTATTTCAAGAGTTTAGTCCTTTCCTATCAACTGAATTTATTTGCTGGTTCAATCCCTTTCAAGATTCCCAGAGATCCAGGACCTTGCAGTGAGACAGAGCACATTGCATGCAGCATGTTCATGGGAGATACTGTTCTGTTGATGCTGCAGAGATGCAAAGAGAGCAGAGCAGGGGCAAATGGGTTCTTTCCCAGAGTCGCCTGCCTTATCAGCCCATGAGAAGTCAGGTTTATGGATCATCGAGCACTGATGTTTGGTTGTTTTTTTCCGTAACGCCCTCACAGGCACCCGTGCGTCTATGCTGCTGTGGATTCACAGATATCTAAAGCCCAGACCAGTTCAGTAAGATGCAACTACTGGAAGCACGGTTTCATGTTGTGCCAGCTTCTTGTGGTTTTCAATCTTTTAAACTCCTCCTTGCTTCAGATCATAGTTAAAGCTGGCCCTGCAGTGGCTGATAACTTAGGGACAAGACTTTTGAAATCCAAAATTAATTTCAGTATTGAAGGCTGACATTTGTATTCCAGAGTGAAATCTTTCAGAAGATTTCTTCAGCTGAAAGTGTTTCTGTCCAGAAGGAAGAGATGACGTGTTCAGCTCCTTTGAGCTGAGAGATGGTTCGCAAGCGATTCCAACAGCCTAAACTCAACTTTTTGCCAGTCATAACTAATGATGAGGACCTTCTCAAAATGCTAAGTGAAAAAAATCATCCACTTACCAGCAAGCGTTCATATGTAGCGCTACACATGCCTAAAACAATATTCGTATGTACTTTAATGCTCAGGCAAGGTATGTAATACATTATGTTGTTTACTTTACAGATCTGGAAAGATTAAGGATATGCCTTTGGCATCACAGGCACCCAACAGCAGAGCTGAGGACTGACATTTTGGGACTGACACCCTGTGGCAATTCCATCAGACCACAGAGCCTCTTACAGATGGGAACGGGGTGGGACAGAGGGAGAAACAGCAACGGCAGCTAAGTGAAAGCTACCATGGCAGTCTTTCACCCAGCAATTTATGCACAGATGTATTCTTTGAAAACAATAAGCCACCAGACAAAAAGTGACCTTCTCTGTGGAGGTGGCAGACTGAAGAACATCCAGGAAAGAATGACTATTGAGTGCATGTGGCTATGCAGGACTGATAATACAAATTTCTTCTATAAAACCCATTTCACAAACTGTCATTTGAAACGTTCTTTATTTAACACAGCAATTACAATGTTGCATTAAAAAAATATAACTGACAGGAAAAAGAATTCAAAAGAGCCATAGGCAGGAGGAAAGGACGAGTATTTATGTGAGATTTCCAACTGGTGAGGCACGAAGAACAAAGCAGCACAACCATCAGCAGCTGTGTCACTGCACCAAAGAGAGGAGCATCTGATACCAGAACAGGAAGAGAAGAGAAAGGAGACGAAACGGCTGAAGGACTTCTGGGTCAAAAACCCAGGGGTAAGAAAAAAGCAGCACAAGTGTAAATGAGGGAGGTACAAAATGAGAGAAGCAACACAAGTAATGGGAGGTTCAGCCATGGCCAGATGGGAGGAAAGACCCAGCAAGGGGACAAGTCAGTCTGGCAAAGGCAAGGTTTGGCTTCAAATTTCTAACACCTAAAAATACAACTTCTTCAGACAGAACGGCACCCTCGAAACAAAATACCATCAGAAAAATTACTTCAAAGCATTATTTAATATAGAAAAATTAATGAAAAATTATGGGTTCAAAGTCATTACGAGTTAAAATGAGCTGCTCAATCAGAGTAATTTCTTTGTAGCACATAGTGGCCATGCAGCATGCTGAATGTAAAATTTCCTAACAGACCTAGAGGCTCATTTTCAAAAGAGAGTTATTCTCCAATTGCTTGTAAACATGATTTCCTTTTCTTTTTCCTTTTTTTTCTTATGGTGTTTTCTATGTGAGTGGCCTACAAATGATTAAAGCATCTCTGCATGTAGAAACGTTTTTGCTTATGTTTTCAGATCCTGGTAACAGGATATGGGGAATATCTGTTAGCCAGCACCACAGAGCATGAGCTGCGAAAGACAGACCAGACTGCAACCTCCATACCTGAGTACTGGGACTAAAAGAAACTATGCACAATGCTGATGCCAGTGCTTCTGCGTAACATAAGCCAACAAAGTGAAACAGCTCATAAAACCTGAAAGACAGTTCCAGTTTGGCTATTTCTTTGGTGTAATTCATTTAAAAAAGGAACGCCATCAACAGTGTCACTACACCAATTTTCTGCCTCCAGTTACTGAAGACTGCAAACAGCACAGGCTTAAGACTGCAATGAGACATTTTCATTTCTCTGAAAGAGCCCAGAAGGAATGGAAAGAACGGTGAGAGGCAAAAGCTTTCAACCATATTCTAAGCTGAGAGAGCAGCAAAACAAAGCAGTCCTGGAGAGGAAGACAGACAAGAATTTATATGAGGGATTATCAGGCATACAGGTTGCATCTGTAAGAGGATGAGGGTAAACACACAGCAAGGAATCAAGATTAGCATTGCTAAACTGAATGAGAATTAAAAAATCAGCACTAAGATATTATAATAATTGATGTAATTGATTCTGAAGATTCCAGGTAAATCCATCACAAAGACTTTTCTTTTCTCTTCCTGTTTTTCCCCTTCTCTCTTCAGAACAGAACCACTTAATTTGAGCTAAAGGCAGATACATGGACCCTAAGAATGAGAAAAGTTATTACATTTACTTGAAAGAAGAGTTCAGATAAAGAACAGCTGTTGTGATGCGATGGTTCAGAGGATGACAGCGTATTCCCATTTGAACTCTCCACTTCTGCGGAGCTATTTAGAAACTAGCTTAAAATTATAAAAATGGAAACCAAGTAAAATTCCCATTCTCAGAAGTTCAAATTTACAGATATGATTTAATTTTTGTATGGTCTTACACAGACACAGGGAGATCAATTTGACTGATACAGGCAAAAACTTTGCAGCGCATGACAATGCTCTGGATGTAGAGTGGACACATCACACCCTATGAACAAAAACTAATTAACCTTTGCGCCAGCCAGTCCCCTCAGAGCAGTTACTCTGCTCTCCTCCTGGTTATCATTAAAAATCCACAGCCAGAGCAGCTGCAGAAATTACAAAACCAGTGAGCAAAGTCCAGAGGTGGGTACGAAATGAATACCGAAATAAAGGCACCTGTCCAGCCTGGCTGGATAAAGGTGCTTCAGGCATCACGGGGGTGTACAAAACCCACGCCTGGTAAGACTTCCCCCTCCAGCTGACTGAGCAGCATGCAAAGGAGGGTACTCACCATTTTACAGTAAAAAGGGAGTCATACGGCTAATGCATTAGGGAGGCTGCGTATGCACACTCTACGTGTGCTGCATAAAATACCGGGAAACTTTCTGTACTTTGCCAAGTTCAGGCAGCACTTTCAGGCATGTCTTGAATGAAGATTTTCCTTTTCCTCTACAGTGGTTAATATGAAACAACCTCTTTCACACACCTGCTTCTTTTGTGATATTATCACATATCCTAATGCTACCATATAGTTTTTTAAGTGTCCAGTTCCCTGGAAGACACTGAGAAGCTAATGCATTAATAATAAACCTGTTTCTGAACATGAATAAAATCTGTGTAACAAAACAGAGGCATAATGTATTTGTAATAGCCTTGGGTTTGTCATGTCTTTGGAAGTGCTATTTAAGGACACTGACAATGATAATCTGTTCATGAAAAACTTTTTAAATGATCCACAGCACCTGACCAGCAGCTGATACATCTTAGAAAGCACCTCCAGATATCAGGAAATGAAGCAGAAATACTCATTACCCAAATCAGCTGGTATAAGCATATGGAGGTTAGGAACACACAGCTCTGCTGTCCTCTGAAGTGTGCCAGCCCTCCAGCTTCCCCTCCTGCGGCTGCCCCTGCTCTGTCCCTTTCCCTGCCTTGCGGGAAGCTTCAAGGGACTCTCAGACATTTCTACCTGCAAACCTCCAAGTGCAAGAGAGGGGAAAAAAACAACTCCGAATTTCACAAGCGAGTCATCATGCATTGCTCCCTGCATTAAAATTAAATAAATCTACCCAAATCCCTTCTGATTTGACCTTCACTTCTAGCTTTAATGTCCAACTACTGCCTTTCCCCGCCCCCCCTCTCCTTGGCCTGGCTGCTGGTTCCTCTGCAAACAAAGTTGACTGCACAACCAACCAGCCACAGCCAGGACACACGGCCAGCAGCATCCCTGCACACCAGTGCACACCATGGTAAATCCATGCCTGCTGTGATTCCAGGAGGACTTGGCTCACACAGCCATTATCAATTTTATTCTGCTTTTTCTGAAAACCTTTATTTTCTGAAGCAACCCAGTGCATCCCAGCAGTGGATACTTTGAATTACAGTGGTGATATTCTCAGTCTACTGTTGCTAATCTATGCCAATTTCACCTTGAAGTTTTCCCATGCCTCTCCCAGCTGCTCATTCGAATGAGCAGCTCTTGGGGACCCCAAGATCAGGGTCTGTCAGCACAGCAGAGCTTCAGAGTAGACAAAGTCCTCTAGAAAGTGGGCTGAGGTTGTCAAACTCACTTCCCTTGTGGCCTCTTCCAGTTTTGCACCAGGTTCTTCACTAATGTAAAGTTGGTTCATTAGCTCTCTGAGTTAAGGAAGCCCCTAAAGCTGACATCTTAAATCCCTCTAAGTAAGTCCTGATACCAAGTTCAGTGAAAATAAAGATGCTCACTGGGTTAAGCAGGCATTCATATGCCAGGAAGTTTGTCTTCCCAGTGGGGAGTATTTTTCAGTAAGAGTAATGTAAGCATGTCTGTTATTAACAATTAATTACAGTGATACATGAACTTGTGCTAAAACATAACTTTTAGAAGGCAGAGACTTGTTCAGGGGAAAAGAAAAAAGAAAAGCACTTTCATGCATTCAACTTAAAAAGTGTGATAAACCCCTCTGAAATAAATAGCACAAAACAGAATAAACCTGTCAAGGAATAACATTCCAGTGTATCAGAAGACAAAATGCAGTAACAAACAGATTTGAAGGGGGATTAGATCTGTTTAAAAAATACATTATCTGTCTACAAAACTAGAGTATATTTCAGAAAACAACAGAGCCCTCTTAAATGAGTTTGAGGGAACAAGAGCTATTAGATGAACAGCTTCCATGTGCAGCAAATCTGTGGGTGAAAAGTAGGAATTTTTCTCTCCTGATTTTCCGTTGTTTTTTGCAGTCTATTTTTTACTCCCCATGATTTCACTGGTCACCTTTCCAACCCAGGTTCATTTCTGAGGTCTGAAGATTTTTATGCACTCATGTCTCAGGGAGTTCCTTTTTCCCCAATGCAGCTGCACTACCAAAAAAGCAGGACCATTTCTCTAAATCTGAAAAGTATTTAAACTTCACAGTAATCCCAGTAGCTTTTGCCCGGTACCATTACAGTTGCCCTGATGTGTACTTGAAATAACTGCTGGGTGAGGAAGTCACAGCTAGATAGGGATAACTGGGAGAAGAACACTCCTACAAAAATGTAATCCATCCCAAAACTGAAAAACCAATCCTCCTTTCCCCTCTCTTTCATATTAATCACACATAACTCTGTTACATCCCAGTAAGACATTCTATGCACATCAAGCTAAAGCAGAAGAAACTATTTCCACAAACTGATGGGATTTCCTCTCTGAATTCAAATTTTCTGGAGCAAAATGAAGGTACCAGTCCCAGTGTTACATACCATGAGGCAAGTTTATGACCCACAGACCTCCAAGTTCATTCTGATGGAAACTGCAAAACCCTTGAGAAGTTCTGAACCTCCCCACCAGTGATCTGTGAATGACTGTACATGGTGCTAGGGCCTCAGTTCTGCAAAGT
>NW_010205218.1:7707-11652 GCF_000695765.1 Mesitornis unicolor | reverse complement strand
TCAGCAGGAGTTTCTATACAGAGGGCTTACAGAATCAAGTTTTCATTTCCTCGTCATCATTTCTCCAACAGCAGGACTCAGCTGTCTAAGAATAAGCGTAATAATCAGCCCCAGAAAATACCGCAGCTACTTTAATCCAAAAATGCAAGGTCATCTCCATGCATGCTCAGGGAGACATTCAGCCTCTGCAGAGGGCCAGCAAGGGATCCATGGGGCTCTGTGCTCATGCTCAAGTGACCCTGTGAAGATTTAAGTGGTGTTTGGTCCTCCAGATGACCCTCTGCACAGGCCTATATTCACTGCGGCGCACAAGGAGTGCCCCCTTTATGCTGTAGTTAAAAGAACCGTAAAAGTATTTTCCCATGCAAACCAAATACGAAACAAGAAGTCACAAAGCTGCTCAGACTCGTGGGAGTTGGAGCAGTTTTCCTTGTCCTGAACTGATAATCACCTGTGCTCAAGAGGCTGGGCGGGTTGCGCGTGGTCACCTGTTGCCTACCTATTACTGCTAAGAACAAGCAAAATCGTTCCCAGGCAGCATGCACAAGAAAAAAAAAAGGAAAAAAATAAAAATGTACCTTATAATGATTATTAAAGTTCCATTCTTTCATTTGCAAGAACCCAAATTTTAAAGAAAGTAGAAATAAGTATCAAGAGATAAGGAACCATTAATGAGCCCTCTGCCTTGGTTTCAATTACACTGTGAAATTAATTTAATGCACTTTAAAAGTACAAGAGGAAATCGCTCTCTCTTGGTAAGAGGTTGCAATTTTCTCTAATAAAGTGTCAATATAAATATGTTGCTTTAAGACAAGGAGAACAAGTCTGTTAATTCAGAAAGAATGGGACATATTAAAACAAATGCTATCAAGGAAGCCAAATGGCAAAACTAATAAATAAACTGGCTGAATGAGAACTGTATGGCAGAGAGCTGGTAAATCGGGGTTTAATTAGAAACTTATTTTCAAAGACTGCTTGATGCTAATGATAAGAATCCAAGTGACTAATGTTGTGAAAGATGACATTACTCCAGTAATTTAAAAAAGAGGAGTAGCCCATGTGAGGAGAGATGTTTACAGCTGGAAGTGGTAAGAAATCTGAGACCAACGAACCCGAAAATAAATATACACATTGATACAAAAGGTGAAGAACGCTTGTGGATTTAAAACATGCTGGCAAGACATGACATGGCCACACAGACTGGACGGACGCAGAGAGCTTTCTGATGGGTTGCCAAACGTCACCACAGCAAAGGCTGACGAGGAGCCCCTGTCACTGGGTCTTTCCACTGGCACTGGTCAACTCTTACACTGGGTGGAATGAAATAAGCTCAACAGATGTGCTTGCCCAGTTGGGTATCTCCTAGCTCTGCTCTGGAGGATGCACCACTGCTGCCATCACTAGTGCTCTGAAATGCCAAACCCCCCCTGACATTTAATAACCCAGCACACAAAGGTTTGGAAGATCTTTCTTGTGACCACAAGAATCAGGTTCATCTGAACAGGAGCAGCACAGAAAACCATGCAGAAGAGTCCTCCACTAGGAGAGGTGGGAAGCAGCTCCTGCGTGGAGCTGAACTGAGCTGAAAAGGAGTCGTTCTGAGCAAACCATTTCTTGCTAAAAGGGTAGGAGAAAAAACTGGGAAATCTCCAAATCTCTCTTTAATGAACTAAAACACTTTTTTAAGAGTTGTCTACTTTCATTTTTTAGGTTTTGAGGCAATACTTGCCTTGCTTAAACACGTCTTCCCATCATTGGTATATATCAGAACTCATTTCACTAACATCAGTGGAGCTACCACAGTGCCAAATGCTCAGGAATGGAAAAATTAGGCCTATAGCCCAAAATGAACCTTTAGTCTGGCACCAGTAGCATGTATTTATTTTATTGCATCAAAACAAAATATGCTTTTTCTCTGGTACCAACTCAAAGTAGAGGTTTTAAGCTGTCAGTGCTGAGATTAGCCAAGACTCCAAAAAAGTGGAGTTTTTTCTGACTCTTACCAAAGACACCACAGTGGTATCTTTGCTGGCAGCTCAGACGATTTTGTTGAAGGCAGACTACAGTTTCACTCACTGTATCCTCAGAAAGACAACGATGCAAATAAAGGAGAATACAGGGCAACACCATTAGAGATAATCAGTATAATGAGTAGACAGAAGACAGCACAGACACAGTAGGTCATCTAGAACATCCCAGCTTCCAGCCTTTGATCAGGTCACAAAGTAATTACAGTTTTGTGTGTGCCTCTGTCCATTACCACACAGCAAGGGGGGCAGATACGACACCCCTCTTCTTCAGGGGCTGGGATGTGGAGCGGCTGAGTCCTCCTATTCACATGGAGTTAACGTATGGTGGGAATTCAGCCTCGTGACATCTCGAAATCTGAAACTCTGGGAAAGCTCCAAACCACAGAACCACGCTGCTCAGCTACTGCTCAGCTGCTCACACTTCACAGGTGGCAGCAGTGGAAGATAATGTTACGTTATCAAGACTGCACATTCACTTGTGTTGCCACCCTGTGTGTGAGCTGCAGGCAATGCTGCACCTTTGATGAGCTTTAGCTCATCAGCTTTAGCTGCATAAAATTAGCCACAGTTGTGCATATTCCAGCGTCCTTGCTGATGCTCAGGCACTGAGAAATACAACACTGCAATTCAATGGGGACAAGAAGAAAAAAAAGCAGGAAAAAAAAAATTTCCACAGAGAATTCCACACTCCCTGTATAGAAATAAGACATCTGCCTACAAACCAAAAGTGATATCCATTGAGACAGTGAGAATAAACACTAGAGCTACCATCATTTCTTGTCCTTTTCCATTCATGTTAATCAAGAAAAATCCTAAAGAATAAGATCACAAAAAACCAGCAGCTCTAGGCATCCTCAGGCTCCACCCATCTCTTACAGATCTTATCAAATTAATATGAGTAAAAGATCCTTTTTAAAAAGAGATGACATTCAGAAGTGATAGGATGAAGGCTGCTTATTGACTCTTCCTGGTGACCTTACAGGTTAATGAGAATTAAATCCGTTTGCAGAAGTCAACTCAAACACTTATGTGACTCTTTTCTGAAGTACCCAAATCAGGCAGGGCAAATCAGAAGGTCAGGCAAGAATGGGACTTTTCAAGCTACATAGGTTTTTATTCTTCTTTCAATAATCACAGAGCAAAACCTTTTCTGCCACCACAACATTCTTCCATCAATCCCAGGAAAAGGAACTGAAAGGGAAGGAACTACAGGTTTCCAAAAATGAATTAATCCAGTTTCTCTGATCTCATGAAGAGACTCCTAGTCATGCTCTGGGAAAACCCTGGGGAGACTCATTTCACCCAGACTCTTCTTACCCAGTCCCGTTCTTTCTCTTTCTACCACCAGAAAGCCAAAATAAGGTATTCAAAATGGTCAGGTCACTACCAGCTGGAAAAACTGAGAGGGAAGGAGGGAAGACTGACACACAGAGGATGTTCGTCACCCAGAGAAATGAATTAAATACAGATTTTACAAGGAACTTTTAAAAAGGAAAGCAACAAGAGGATATGGGAGCACCAGAGTCACAGATGAAAGGGAGAAAGGGGAGAAATGGCTCATCCTCCTTGGCTTTCAGTGGTGACACAACTGCTTACAGCCCCACCAAAAGGGAAAACAGCTGCATGGGTGGGAACCTCACACAGTACCCGCCACCCCAGTGCATGGCTTTCTGTATCAGACTGGGGATCGTCTCCATATAAAGACAGAAAATGTCCCCTTCTGTTGCCCAACAGCTGTTAGCTGGGGCTTCTTTGAGCCCTGCCAACTCCTCTGTAAGTGCAGATGCAGAAGTGATCAGCAGAAAATACCCAGATATAATTGACTTCTGTTACTGCCACAAGACAGAAAAGGGTGAAAAGAATGGAAAAAGTGGGACGGTGCCTCAAAGGAAAGAAAAAGTCATGGGTTCCTGCT
>NW_010205218.1:0-7697 GCF_000695765.1 Mesitornis unicolor | reverse complement strand
TTAACAAAAGACTGCACAGGCAGCAATGCAGCTATTTCACAGTACAGCACAGCAGCGAGAGCACAAGATGGCAACCCAAAGTTTTTAAAACGGAGAGCTACTCCAGCACGGCCCATGGCAATTACCCTATCATTCCTTACAGCTCTTTTTAAGACTACAACGTGTGTTGAGGAAGTCTTTTTGCAGCTACACCTCTGTTTGTGTTACAAGTAAATTGGTTTCTGACACCTTCGCTGGCAAAGTAGCCCCTGGGGTGATCTGAAGTCCTTAGAAGAGCTGTTGAAAGCAACTCTCAGCTCCAAGAAGAAACCCAGACATTGTCATCACTGGTCCCTCCAGAGCTACACCTTGTGAAGCGACCCTGGGATTGGAGCATTGCATCTTAACAACATTTCTCTTGGGTTTGCTCAGTCTGGTCTATTCTGAACTAACTGCAATGAAAATGAGGAATGTACTCTACTAGTTTGTGAATTATACCATGAAAACAGTGTGCTATGAGAAATGTGCCCCGCTGTGTTCAAGGTCAGGCTTATGCGAGATCTTCTCTTACTTATCTACTTTATACAGTTGCAGAGAGAATAAATTTAACAGGAAGTTAATGTTGCTTTTTAAAGATACTTTCTGTCAATAGCAAGAACAGTCCTCAGGACAGGAAAGCTGTTGACAGAGTAAAGGAAAGAAGAAACCATACAGACAGAAGAAGATACCCTGTCTTCAAAAAATAACAGAGGCCATACATACAGTGGAGTGGTTCTGGAAATTGTTCTGCCTTTGTAATCTTCCTTTAATAAAAAAAAAAGAAAGAAAAGGCTTGTTCTTTGCCTGGTAGCTGTAATCAAGTTGTGTCACCACTGCAGCTTTTACATTACTGGTATTGTGCTTTGCAGGAACAAGAGACCCACATACCTTTTGTTGCAAGCCGGACACAGTTGATTTTTGTTTCCTGAAAAGTAAAAAAAAAAAAATAAATAAAGGAAAACTTCAAGGTGTGTAATTTGTCCACCTCCAATAAACACACAACCCTTTAAAAAGTTACTAAAACAAATAAGCATTTTTCTTACACTTGCACTTTTCTCACAGTTGCATGAAACACTCCATACCAATGGACTTGCATACAGCTGCTTCTCTAACTGCTGAGAAGTTAAGAGTGACAACATGTTTTTCCACACTCAATGTATGAGTGATGGCACCCACATAACTGCCTGATTAACTAATACAATTTAGCAGTTAAATGGCCTGATCTGTAACAGGCAGACAAGCCTTGGGTCAAAAGTACATGCAACTGTACATTGAACTTCCATGCACCATTACTGCAAATTTTGCAAATTGGGTATTTATTTAAACACATGGCAAACAGACACCGAAGCAGTCATTTGAATATTTCAGCGCTCTGATATGTATGTGAAGCAAAACAGCACACTGTACGGCGAGCTCTGCCAAATGAGCTATTCAAACACAACCCACAGCACTGCAGTTTTTCATTGCAGAGCTGGGATAAAACCTAACGCTTTTGTTCAATCCACTTCAGAGGCTGCAGATCCGCGTCAACAGGAGTTTGGATGGGAACAGCAATGTTGTATTTGGCTTAGCTACGAGCTCAAGCTCGGCAGCCTTCTTGGGCCACCTCCGCTGAAAACACACCCTTGTGGTATCCCCAGCTCCACACTCCACAGCCCTTACTGGCACGGGTTGCTTCTGTCTGATGCACGATTGCCGTCCAAATCTTAATGCGTTGCCTTGGTTAAAAAGCTGACTTTGTCAGGCAGTAATCTGCTGCGGGGGTTTTTTTAGCACTTTATGTCTTTACACGCTCTTGTACACGTCTCAGGTGTAATGAATGCTGCATAAATTACTGTGTATAACAATGCGACATTAATATGGATGCTCGCTGTGCTCTGGAAACAACAGCCTGGCAAATGCACTGCTGAGCTCTTCATTCCATTCCCAGGCAATGAGATGAACATTGCGAGAGCTTGAATTTGCTCTTGAAGTGAAAGACCATCCTTGGCCTGAGCAGAAACACGTGGTCTCGTCATGCCTTTCTCCTCACATTTACGTTGCACATAGGAAGGGGACGACTGCAGGCTCCACACTCAGAAACACAAAAAGCAATTCCCCATGATCCCTTTCTGTGAATTCCCCAAGATACAAGTTATCCACGCTGCCTGGATAGAAATAACCCTGTGTGTACTCTAAAAAAACCCGGAAAACTCAAGACAAACTGTCCCTTTCTTGATCTTGCCTTCAAACTCTCTTAAGGAAATCCTGGATAACTGAGGACAAATCACATCTGTTAAGGACATCCCTTCCCAGCCATACAAAGTGGGACTGAAGCACCGCTTATCCCAGTAAACCAGAGGCATCTCCCTTTGCTGCACTGATCCCTCTCTCCTTCAAAAATCAACTCCTCTACACAACTCGTACAACCATCGGCGCTGCAAAGTCAATGTAGCTGCACCACAGAGCTCCCCATTCATCTCCGCCTCGTGTATAATCAGCTCGAATTGCCAGCTATTGTGGAAATCCAAAATCTTTATTACTAGTGGTGATATAAGAAGTAGGAAAAAACCACAGCTTTATTTTCAGAGCACAGCCTTAGCACATAATGCTGGGAATTATAAAACGGAAAGATCCTGATGTAGTTTACAATCTACGACAAGGTGACCTAAAAAATGAGCAATGAAAAAGAAAATAAATAAAAAATACCACATAGCATTTTTTCAGTCTAAAAGTAGGTGGACACCCACTCACATTTCATTGTAGAAAATTTTCTTTTGTATTTATTGCTTTCTGCTAGCTTCGAAGTGCAACAAAAAGCTGGAGAAATTAAGCCAATGTTGAGAAGAGAAGAGGTGAGAAAACAAAAACTGAGACCTCGTTAATGATGCTGTAAGTGATCTCGTTGGACCATGTGCACAATCCTGCACATTACTCTCCCACAGGGCAATTTGAGAAGACGGGATGCAGCGCGCTCTGTTTGCATCTACGCTGCCTAATTGCTGCATTTAGCACAGACAGCCGTGGGTGTTAGAAGACCATGATTTGGCACTGCCAAAAGCGAGGGCAATCAATCACAGAGGAACAAGACATCTGGACTTCAGAACTTCATTTCAAATTGCACCTTCTGAGAAGGAAGACATAAAAGAAACCGGCATGGACACCAGACATCCAGCTACCAGGGATGCTGAAGTTTAAAGACTTGAACTTAGTCCATATTCCTGATTAGGGTTGATTATTCCATCGATTTCTATTGATCACCTCATTGACCAACCCATTGCTCATCTCTTTGGTGTCTCATAAAAATGAGATCTCTTTAAATTTACTCTATTTTTCTAATTGATGCTGAGAACTTTGAGTTTGTATGAATTTTCTACCAAGAAACAGAATAAATCAATCCATGGCTGTTGTGGTTTTTTTAAAAAAAAACACCCAATAAAACCATTTTCTCCACAATCACATTAATTTTCTGAAAAATACTACTTTTGATTCAGACAAGGTGCTTTGCTGTTCACAAGTAAAGTAGGATGCTTCTGCCTAGCCAGTAGTAAAGCAGGAATAAATAACATAGGTAATTCACAATTATCACCCAGATGGCTTAAAGCAACTATAAGAAAAAATAATGAAATAAAGGGATAATAAAAAAAATATTAGATAAACAAAAAGTTATTTCCCCAAATTTCAGTCTCTGTATTGTTTCTGAATGTTCTTGCAAATGCTGTGATACCACAGAGGCTTTACACAGCCTTATGTCTACAACAATGTTAATGATGACCCAAGATCCAGCATATTCAGTGTAGATAACTCTTTGGTATTCTTGCTGAAATCACAGGAATAACTCAATTTAAGATCCCAGTCGCATTACAGCTTTGGCTCTCTATCACTGCCACGTTAAGGCAGACATTTTACATTTAAACAGTAACAGAACAATGTAGGCATATTTTAACCGAGATCCTGGAACAGGAAAACACTGCACCAACATGTCCTACAGCTCTCGAGACAACCTTCACTTTCCAACAACCTTCACATCCAGAAAGCTTACTGCACGTTAAGCCCATCTACACATTTACTAGAAGGTATTTATGCAAGTTTGTTTTCTGGAACTTACTTCCATACGAACAAAACATTATTATGGTGCACCCTCACTCAAGGCTGAACCCCGGCTACATTTTAAAGTCCATACACCGTGGACACAGACCACAGGAGGACTGGTTTTGGAGTGCCGGCTGTTCCTGGAGGGCAGACCCTCACCTACTGTTGGAATGAACTCCTTGATGAGGGCACAAACCGTGCTGAAGCTACACACCATGAGCCTGCTTTAGCATCCCTCTGAATTTTACTATCTTTTTAAATGTTCTTTTAATATAGTTTGTTTCTTTCTTCTTCAAAGCAAGGGAGCTGATGGTGTCTGCTAATTATTTAGGTTCCTAAATGCACATTTCACTGAAGTACACTGGATGATAACAAGACAAGTTCTGCCTCTGTCTCTTTAGTGTCTGGATGGGAACAATTTTCTGCAGAAAAGGCTATAAGGGCAGCAGGACATATGCTTATTTGACAGCTGCATCTTCACAACCTAAAAGGGCAAGTGATTATTTTTTTTCTTTTCTTTTGAAATGACAGCTTGCTGTTTACAGACTACGAACAACAATAAAAGCAGCAGAGCTTTTTCATCCATCTGTTTTCACACCCACAGTTTTTTCTTGCCTTTACTATCATTATAACTTCGCATTAGCTAAACAGTGCGTGCCTTGTCTGAGGAGCCACCTGCCAGCACCAGCGAGCCCCGCTGTCCCCAGAGGTACTGCTGAGCGCTGCCCTCAAACAGGCACAGTTTCATCAGGCTGCTCCAACCTTCATGCAGGATAGAAACCGTGCTTCTGTCCACTGACCGTCTTATGGAGTTATTTTTTTTTATCCTCAACAACTTTTGCCCAAGTTCAGGGGAGCTCTCAATCGTGTATTTCTTTTTTTATCCCACTGAAGCCAACTGTTTGCTGTCTTTAAAATTAATCGTGTATATGTCTGTGCAGGGTCAATGGACTCCCCTATAATTTCTATAGACAGCTGAAGGAAACTGCTGGTTCTCCAAGAGACTACACAAAACCCAGAATTGCCTTTCCAATTATCACCCATTCTGAGTATCTGTGTCATTCAGGGAAAGAAGGTTTAACAAAGTGGTTAGGACTTTTATTGCTTAGAATACAAAGTTATTTCAATGATATCTAGTTAACCACTACATACCCTCACCTCTCAAACATGAGGCAGACTGCAGGAGGATTTTATTTACTATCCAGAAACCACTCAGGTCCACATATTCAGGCCCAAGATGGCCAACCAGATGTGGAAGCAAGGCCTTACAAAGAGTGAAGTGCTTCCACAGCTGCTTTGTTTCTACCTCAGCAGCTCCAACATGAGAGGAAGGAGGAGTAAATATAAGTGGTCAAAACTGTACATCTGAAATCCAACTGAACACAGAGCTCCTCAAAGCTGTTTCATAGTCCACAGAAGCCTTGGTACCACTTCATTTTTCAGAACATGGCTCGTACTGAAGTACCTCGCTGGTTTTTCGTGGGCCATCTCCACAGGGATGAATGCCACCTCTCTGCTGGCAGCTCTATCCATACCTCCAAAATGTCCCAGAAGAATGCTGTGCACTGTGAGGAGACCTGTCAGCATCTAGAAATCCAGCCTGAAGTCCCCTGATAATAGTGAACTGCCTGGTTGTGCATGTAGTACAAGTCATTAGGGAGGAAAAAAATCAATAAGAAGCTCTGTAGAGTCTATCATTCCCTCAAAAATAATATTCTCATTGATTCCTGTGGTGCTACTTTTCACAATTCTGGCCTGAAACCATCACTTACCTGTTGGACCACCAAGCTGCAGGAGCAGCTGGCAGCAGCCCCCACATCATCTCCAGCTGCGTTATGAAGGCTCCTGCCTCATCTCCCATTTAGAGGAAAAATGGCCAAGAGTTATTGATTGCAACTGGGCCGTTAACAGATTTCATTTTAACTCAATAAGGCAAAATGCAACCGCAGGAAGGATTTTTAGGAAGCTCTGGTTTCTGAGCTGCTCAAAAATTCAGGCAGGTTTCACAGCCACCGAAGAATTCTCCCTATCTGAACATGGGGCTGGATCACAGAGCAGAGACCGTCACCTACAATTATAAAGAACCTGGGGACAACAAAACCTGCCACATATAACCGATTTTTAAATCAGCAGAAGAAGTAACATGGTGTTGCTGCCCTGGCCTCACCTTTCAGAGAGATAAATGCTGTAAGGGCCGTTGCTTTAAAGGGGCTGAGCTTAGGGAGGTTTTTCAGCCCAGGCAAACTTCATGCTCTGTCAGGCAGCCATCTGTAGCAGATGGCACCGGCACAACCAGCAAACACCAGCTAACTCTCTGGATGGTGTGCGTGGAGATCCTGCCAGAGCACAGCAAAGCCAGTTGTCCGTTCTTCCTCCGGTGTCACTCCTTGTGCTAACTCCATCTAACAGTGAAGCAATGACTAACGGTGCTTCTCACCCCACAGGCACAAAGCCTGGAGCTTCTGCTTCCTTTTTCTCTTTTTTCCCCATTTACTTCAAACTCTGACACATTTCAGTTCAGCATCTGGCTTTCGACAGTCCCTAGGAGGGAAATTCGCACAATTTGGAAGTGTTTTGTATAACAAAGCTGAAAACTATTCTGTTTCACTCATGTCCTGTTTAGACCCCTGCCTGGGAGCAGCACCACCTTGACCAAACTTCATGCAACCGTCCACAGAAAAGAATTCAGCCAGTGACAGCTATCTCATTCAAACTCTCAAACAACAAGTACAACATTGCACAAGAGAAGGCAGAAAAAGCTCCTGATCTGATTTTGCAGCAATTTGCCACACTTGTTTTGCATCCAGCTGTTAATTATGTTCCTTTCACTGTAACAATCACAGCTAATGGCTGCAGAGCAGACGAGAACACCAAATGAGCACAGTCCTTCACGTACGGAGGAGCCAAAACAATGCAAACTCCTGTAGCACTTCTACCTCCTCCTAATCAAGCTTTTTTTGACCAAATACAGAATGTTTCTTCAAGTTGAGCTCTCCCCAGAGTCCTACATTTCCAAAGGAAGATGTTCTGGTTCACTGCACGGAGGTTTCTCATTGCAGGTTCCAGGTGTGGAAAGAAGATTCATCATTCCACAAGTCTCAGTGATTAATGAGACTACAGAACGTCCTAATTAAAAAATGAGTGGCAATGTTAAGTTTTACATAAGCAAGGGAACATAAGGCTGTATTTTAATTGTGCTAAATTGTTACTGTTTCAGATTTTTTGCAGATGTGCACTATCAAAAGTGCCACATTGCAGCCATCATTATTTGTAGGCTGTACAAAGACCAGGCAAAGCTGTGTAACTTATAGATGTGAGTGAAAAACCCAGATCTCTTAAATACAAATTATACCTGTAAACAAATCTGGGAATGAGACAAAACGTACTGTTTACAGCTGCAAAAGATTGGATGAAAATCAGTCCCTAATGTCTGAAATGTGGGGCTTAAAGATTTTATCCAGACACAAAAACTATCACAGCTACTTCTCTGAAGATCCATATTCCACTCTTGGGCATCTCCTCTCTATTTTTTTCCCCACAGCACTGCACTTAGAGGCTATATAAACATATACTGTATATTATAAATTGGGGAATGACCTATTAGAGAG